>NW_003852489.1:483578-522281 GCF_000181295.1 Otolemur garnettii
TACTGGAGAGTACCTGAGTGACAGCACTTTCTCAGCTGGCTCCTGGGGGGTACTGGAGAGTACCTGAGTGACAGCACTTTCTCAGCTGGCTCCTGTCCCATACTGTCTTAAGACACTACCTGACACCTGATACTACTGGGCAGGCAAGGCTCATTTCAGGAACTTGTCTATAACCAGTCCTCAAAGAGGGACAGACAGATCCTTCCCCAGCACCTGTAGCATCTGTTGTCAGCTCCACACATTTAGCTCTTGGCCAACACCACGTAGTGTGGTTGTATCACTCGCTGTGCTACAAGGTCCTGGAGGGCAGGCCACAACCAAGAATCCAACCACGGGTGAGGATCAGCTTCCTTTCCCCACTCCCTGGGCCCTAATCAAATCAGCGAAAGTGGATTATTTGCCAAGACAGCCCGGGAACGCGTCCATATTTTGTCAGCTAGCTCTAAGAATCAGTTTCAGAGCAGGGTTCTCAAATGTGAGTGCGGTGTGAACCAGGTCCTCTGGGAGCTCTTGGATCTCACCTCTGACCAACCCCCAAGACGCCTGGGCTCTGCCTGTTTGCTGCTTGGCTCTGGTCAACACACTCCTGCCACCGGCCTTTCCCTTCCTGTTCCCTCTGAAATGAATGTATTTCCCCAAATATTGCTGTGGCTCCTTTTGTCAGCATTTTCAGGTTTTTGTGAAATATCTCCTGTCAAAGGTCCATCCTTGACCTTGAACTTGACCTTGACCTTCCTACCACCCTGCTCTATGCTGTATGGTCACCCACCCTTCCCGCTCTGTGCATGTCCCATTAGGCCCCAGCATATTCCAACTTGCCATATGCTTTACCATCTCCCCGTGTTAAGTTACAGGGTGGCAGGGATTTTTGTCTGTTTTGCTGGCCACTATACTGTCTCTCTAGCTCAGAGGTTCTCAATCTGTGGGTTGCAGCCCACAGGAACTATATTAAAGGGCTGCGGCATTAGGAAGGTTGAAAACCACTGCCTACCTCCTAGAAGAGTGTTTTTCAATTGTTTTTTTTTTTTTAATCTCAGGCCACATTTGAACCTATAATTAAACTTCAGCAGCGCACTTAAATTACATTGATCAAAAAAAAAAAGAATAAAAGAAAGAATATACTTACCATCCTTTGAACTTCTTTTGAAAAAAAAAATAATGATCTTTAACAATTTTCATGGCACACCTAAGATCCTCTCTTGGCACCCAGGTTGAAAATCACTGTCCCAGAATGATGCCTGGGGCAAAGAAGATACTCAATAACTCTTGGATGAATGAATGAATAAGAATCACCTGGGAAAATATAAAAATTCAGATTTCTGGGACCCACTGATCTGTAATATTAATTACTTGGCTGGCCTTTCCCACCACCTGCCCTGAGTGCTCCTTCCCCATCGGGGGAGACTCCTGCCTCCTCTCTCTGATGCACCTGCATCCTGGTGACAGTCAGGTCCTTGCCACCTGCCAGTTCCCCTGTGCTTCCTGTGCTGTCAGGTGCCATTGCTGCTTCCCAGGAATCCCTGGGTCAGCCTAACATTGAGGGTGGTGCAGATGGGAGGAGAGGGATGACCTTCTCGTCTCAGAGGCTGTCCTCTTTGCCCTCCCTCCAACATGGCGTAGGCCAGTCAAAGAAGCAAATGCCCATGGGGTCCTCTCTCTGCTAGCGGCCCTTCCGAGACTTGTGAGCCCACTCAGCCCTCCAGAGACACTCTTCTCTGCAAAGGCTGTGGTAGCCCAGCCAGGGCACACAGGAGCTGACGCCACCTGGAATCCCCCAACAAGTGTACAGGACAGTCATGTTCCGGGACAGCTGGGATGGAGGAGGGGGAGGGTTGAGGCTGGCTTTCCAATCCCCCCTTCCCCCTGCAGCAGTGATCCTCATAGTCAATTGCCTGAGGGCTTTTTGCCTGGGCCCTGATGCAATTATCCGCCTTGTACCTTTTGGTGAGTCTCTCTATGCCCTTGGGACGGCCTTCCGCTTCTCACCATCATCTCTGGTGACTCATGGCTTCTTTTCTGTCATATGCATCAGCTGTTCATTCCTGTTTAGGGCCCTATAATTAGACAGAGCACAAGAGCCACAGCTCCCTGTTTGGATTTCACCCCAAGAAGTCTCCAGGGACACTCAACCCCCTGCCTAGGCCCTCTCCAATCTATTCATTGGTTCCTGCGCTGGAGAATACAGATCAGCAAGGATTGATCTCCCCTCTGGACCCCACACCCACCTCTCTCTCTCCGTCCTTTTCTTTCCTCTCCCCCAGGCTGACTGTCAAGTGTTGAAAGCCAAGCTCAACCCTGGAGATCTGGCAGGGGGTGGCAAGGATTGGATTTTACTCAGGTCAAAATTAGTATATAGGGTGCATAAGCTTATGGGGGGGGGGCTCCTTTACTTGTTTTTCTTAATGACATGGGGGGGGTAATTAATTATCTTTTCCTGTTTCCTAACCATCCCTGCCCACCTTTTTAGGTGAAGAGCAATAAAAGTAAAAAATAAGATAAAATAAAAGCAACAACATTTGATTTAAACAAGTACGTTTTCCAATGTTTAGACCAAGATTACCTTTGACCATTATACTCTAATAAAAACGGGGGTCTCGTGATGTCTGAAGGATTTTATTAATAGCTGTCCCCAGTAAGATATCAAAATATACATTTCATATGTGGAGGGTTCACTTCATGTTGTTGTTTTTTAGTCTGGAAAAGGTTGCTTGAGATATTACAGGGTAGGGATTTTGAGTTTGGGCCAAATAAGATTTTTCTTTTTTAAACAAGGAAGGAGGTTAAAAAAAAATGCACCTGGATATTACCAGTTAGGAATGAGAAGGGACCCAACGAAGGGGCTTCAAGAGGGATGGGAGGAAAACCTGGCCTGCTGAGCGAGGAATTCTGGAGGACTATCGAAATGCTGTGGGAACACTGTCATCGGCACTCCGTAGTTCAGGCCATAAATGGGAAAAGAATGTGGGCAGGAGGTAACCTAAATAATCAATGACCAATAGAGAAGCACAATAATCAATAACCAGTAGAGAAGGGCCATGATGCCTGGAGGCTCAGAGAGGCCAATGAAAGAGTGGCAACCAATTTCAAACTAAGAGAAAGCGGGTGTTTGTACCCCTGTACTGCCTTTGCATCCATGTCTCTGTCACCTCTTCTCATTCATGAGCAACACCCACTTCCAACTCTCCTTAGACTCCAAGCTCTCTCTTTGTTCTTAGATAAAATTTCTCTTTGTTATGCTGCAACTTGTGCAGGTTACTCTGGCTCTCTGGTCCCACTGCCTGTGCTGTTCTGATTTCAGTTTCCCACTCACTGTTGCTTTCACTTCCCCCCGTGCCTCAGTTGAACTTTCTAGTTCAGCCAAGTAATCGAACCAGGTCAACTGGGTTCAGGGAGCTGGGACCGTTGACCCCCAACAGGAGGGAAGACTTTAGCCCTCTCATTTAAATCTTCTGCCAAAACTCCGCCGTATTGCAAAGCTGAGCTATTTGGGGAATTTGCTGCACGCATTGCCAGGCCCTTGCAGGTCACTACCTGGGACCAGCCACTTGGCTCATGAAGTCAGATCAGCAGAGCCAGATCCACACCTACCTTCACTGGATAAAACACCCTGTCACTGTTCCTTTCCACCTTCCGGAGGGGGGAGCCCCCCCCACTCCCATCACTCAGCCAGGCCTGCTTTTGCTCTCCCAGCTGTAGAAGTCTCCAGCCCTGTGCATTCAGTTATCAATCAATGGAGATCTCAGCTGCAGTCAGGCTGGAGCGCACAAACCAGCCTTTCTTTATGCCAACAGGGAATGCTTGAAATAACTAGACACACAACTCTGATTGATGCAGCCACAGTTTACACACCACACTTCAGACGGTCTGAAATGGCTGGAATTAATAGCCTATTATTAGATAGTGTGGGGGTGGGGTGGGATGAAGGCAGGAGCAGGAGAGACAAGCAAATGCCTTTTTATGATCTTCTAATTTAAATCTATTTATTTGATTTTTGCAGAGCATGACATGAAGTGGGGGGAGGTAGTGGGATCGTTCTTATCACCCTGCTGCGTGTCCTGGGGTGAGGGTGGGGGGCTCCAGCCGGCTTGGCACCAACTCACATCATTTTTTTTTTTTTTTTTTTTTTGGTAAATGATGCAAATCCATGTGGTTGGGCAAGGATGGGTTAAAGAGGCTGGGGAGTCGAGGACTGAGGGAGGGAAGTTTGGGAATTGCCTGATTCACTTGCTTTCATGCCAGGCCCTGCCAGCCAGCCGGAGAGGGGGGGAATAGAGTTTAAAACTCCCCCGTAAGGAATTTTTCCTTGGTCTGAACATTGTTTAAATTCCTGAAATGGGTGATCCCTGCAATAAATACCTTGGACTCTGTAAGACAGATATATTTACTCAAGTTTAAAGTTTGGATTTGATGGATATGCGCTTGGGAATGCACGGGTGGGAGTACTTGCTATATGTTGGATCCCTTTCAATGCACACAAGGAGTTAAGACAACCCCATTTATAGCAAAGCAGACCATCTTAACCATTGCTTGTGGTCACTGTCAAGGTCTGCGCTTCATCTCATGTTTTGAACAGCATTGGCCCTTGAAAGATGCTGGAGGTGGAGGGGATTTGACCCAAGGTACTCAAAACTCTTCCCCAAGACTTGGGTGCAAATGAAGCCTGGAACTAGGTCACCTGCCTTCTGCGTGGTTGTAGGAAAAACATTCTCAGAGGAGAGAGTTGATGGTCTGAATCGAAGTACAGAGACAGGGGCCCGAGCCCCCCCAAATCTGACCGTTTGCATTCATGTTCATGCATTCTCCTACAATATTGCTGGCTCAGCCGTGACTATATATTATGATAGGGGAAAAGATCCACCCTATCAGTTGAAGTACAAATTCCCTCAGGATACAATGCCTCTGGTCCAGGTCAGAACACTTAATATTTCCCCTAAAGGATACCATCCCAACCTAAGACTGCTTGAACAGAACAAGCAAGCCAGGGAAGGCCACATTGCCGTTGCCAGGAACTTGCGCCATCACTGCTGCCTTTAATGGTAGAATGGCAGGCATGTCCCCAGAGCCTTCAGGTGGAATGACACATCTGTCCTTCTCTCCTGGGTGACTGACAATGTCATTTCAGACTGACTAGCAGAGCCAAATGCTAACTGGCCGTCGCTCAACAGTTTGGTTTAGTCTCCCCTAAGGGACTCCCCAACGAACCACAGTCCTGTCCCAGGGCTACATGACCTCGCCAAGCTTGACAGCCATAGATCACTGGGTGCCTGCCCTCCTGACACTACAGATGAATGGTGGTTTCCCAGCCTGGAAATGAATTCTCATTTTCTAGGACAGATAAGTGTGATGTGGAAAAGCACCTCACCTCGGGCTCCCGTGGGCCTCTCAGAAGCAAAACCCAAGAGCAAACTGGAGATTCCTGACCCGTCTGCCCCATGAAAAGATGTGACAAAAGAGTATTTTTTCACAATCCACCTACAATTAATTTTTCTCTGCTGGCTGAGGCACAAGCCCAAGCCAGGTTCTGGCTACACTGAACTTGCTGGAATCAGAAGTGCCTCACATGACAAAGGACTAGTATAACATTTGTTCGAGGCAACACATTCCTCGGATGGGCTGAAGTATGTGATATCTGCAACACCAGGAATAAAGATGCAAAAATAGTATTTTCTCTAATATTGGGATTTTCATCGCCTAAACTTGTAATTTTTCTGTAACTGCCAGCATAGGTTCTTTGGTTTTCCCTCTCTTTTTCTGAGCTCCTGGGATTTGTTTTTGGTCCATTTTGAAGATTTAAGTTACTTCATAGGCAATATTTTCCAGGTAGGGTCACAATTGAGTTGGGATTTCACTGTCACTTAAGAAAAGCCACAATGGAATTGACTATAAATGCAGAATAACTGCTAAAGAAATTCCTATCATTTTGTTTTGTGTGTTAATGTAACCAACCTTTAAAATTGGTTGATTGCCATTCTCTTGGGAATGGCAGGGTATCATTCACTCTTGCCCTGCAAATCCACACTCACACTAACATTTTAACCAAGTTAAAAGAGCCTAAATGCTGTGAGAATCTTTTTTTTTGGGGGGGGGGACACAGTCTCGCTATGTCGCCCTCAGTAGAGTGCTGTGGTGTCACAGCTCACAGCAACCTCAAACTCTTGGGTGTAAGCGATTCTCTTGCCTCAGCCTCCCAAGCAGCTGGGACTACAGGCACCGGCCACAACATCGGGCTATTTTTTGTTGCAGTTGTCATTGTTGTTTAGCTGACCTAGGCCAGGTTTGAACATGCCAGCCTTGGGGTACGTGGCTGGCACCATAACCACTGTGATAGGAACCAAGTCAACTGTGAGAATCTTGAAAGGAAGAGACACAGGCATAGGTGAAATGGGCCTGGGTTCAATTCCAATGAGCTCCCATAACCATCTGAGCCAGAAGTTGACTATTGAGGGTGCCAAGAAAATCAGCAGAACTTCTTCAAAGTTTTAAAATAAAGTTACTATGTGAGGATATCCACTTTAACACATGTCACTATAAACTACCATTACATAAGTGAACTCATCACTGTAAAGCATTGGTAACATAAGCCAGTTTTGCTGGTGTGAACATATTTTAGCCTCTGGATTAGACAGAATAGATTGAGTGCTCACTTAGATTCAGATTTGAGTCTTCACTTAGAAAATCTCAGAAAGTAGGGGCTGTTGGGGTGGTGCCTATGGCTCAAAGGAGTAGGGCGCCAACCCCATAGGCCAGAGGTGGCAGATTCAAACCCAGCCCCAGCCAAAAACTGAAAAAACAAAACAAACAAAAGTAGGGGCTGTTAATTCAGCCAATGGTGGTCGTTAGAATTACCTAGAAGTCCCTTAAAATATGGAAGGGATTTTTTAAATTTTCCAGGCTTCTCTCAGATCCAACTTTCTGGGAGCAGACTTGGGGAAATGAGTATATTTTAAAAACTCAACCTAGAACAGTGGTCCTCAACCTTCCTAATGCTGCAACCCTTTAATACAGTTCCTGTGGGTCATGACCCACAGGTTGAGAACTGCTGACCTAGAAGGATGAGAAGATTTTTATCCTCAGAGTAGGTGAGAATGACATTCCAAGGGAATAGTGGTTTCCTTGAAGGGCATGGGTCAAAGAAAGATAATGTGCTTTATTTGTTTGGTTTTTACTTCTCAGCCCCCTTTATATGCCGGTAATTATGAATCATTATTGGGAGGCGTAACCTGTAGCATTTCCCAAACCTATTTGAATGTAAGCTTCTTGATCATAGGATAAATGCTCCTTAAAACATACCTTGGGAAATTCTAGACTTAGGAGATGAGAAGTCAAAATAGAAAATCATCCTGTTAACACTTGCCAAGTGCTTAGGGACACAGAGGAACAGAAGCGGCCTCTCTCCTGCTTCCTCACCCCGGAGCAGCAGGCCCGACCTCAGCCAGGGCTTCTTGTTCTCCTAGAGCTGACTGGGGTATCCCGAACCTCATTTGAAATGCATCACTCCATGTTCCTGACACCTTGAAGAAGAGAACGCATTTCTACAGTGCCAGGGTGGGGGTGAGTGAATAAAGCTGGCAAGTACTGGAACAAGAGCCAGAGCCATTTGTAGGGACAGTGGAATAAGCTTTGGCCCTTTTGCCACTAGACTCGTCTGGGGAATTACACAGATGAAAAGCAATAGGATGTTAGGAGATGTGGATCTTAATCCCTGCTGTGCTCTCTGCAAGCTGTGGGAAGGTGGGCCACTCACTCACCCCGTCTAAATCTGGTTGCGTCCTCTGTTAAACTGAATTGTCTACCTCCACAGGGGTTCTCTGAGGGATCAAAGAAATCATATTCATAAGATACACAGTACAGAGGCTGGTGTTCAGGAGAGACCTAGTAAAGCCAAAGAAAGCATTCCTTCCTTCCCTCCCTCTTTCCTTCCTTCCCTCCCTCCCTCCTTCCTTCCTTCCCTCCTTCCTTCCCCAAATCTGGAAGCAACTTCCCTTAATCTGACTTCTACTCAAACAACATTTGTGGCCCAACTGTTATCGTAGGAAAACCAGTAGGTTGATGTAACTAGATGCCTAACCAGAGAAAGCAATCAAGAGATATCTTTGCATGCCTAAATGCTTGTGTATGAATAAATAAGCCAAGAAGACCAGAGAGCCATAGAAAAAGAAGTGATTCATGGAGGACTCATGTAGCCTTCTATTCCTCCTCTCATTTTGGTGGGAACCATTTTGGCCTCTCTTTCTACCCTTGAGTTGACCCTCCCCAGAAGAGTGATTACTCCAGTTGTTTACTAGACCACATTTTTCTAGGAGGCAGGGTAACTTCCTGTCTCTAAGACGTGAGTATAATAGAACCAATATAGTATACTATATAGTATAATAGACCTAATAATTATTAGGTCTGCCGTTCTTTGTAATGCCTGCCACGAGGTGTATGCCCTCGTCTGTGTTCCTCATCGAGGCTGAGGGATTTGGACTCTTCTCTGTAAGCCCATTCATTATCTGCTCACATCACCTCAAAATTCATGGTGAAAGGGTCCATCTCAGCCCCACACCTGCACCTGCAACTGAACACTTCAAAGGAACTTCATTATAGAGATGACACTATTGAAAATAGCCAGAGAAAAATATTTAGCACCTAATTTATAAGATGAAATCATAGGCTCTCTCAGTACAGGGTGGTTTCGTTGGCAAAACAATTCCACTGTTTTCAAACCCTGTTAACTTTCCTACAGGCAACATTTATGGGTATCCCCCATGACAACATAATTAGTATTCGAAGGGTATTTTTCACCAGATGCTTATGTCTTCAACTTAAAAGTCAACAGCTAAATATATGGCATGGCAAGAGCATTAACAGTAAAATTGATTTTAGTACTCAAAACGACTTGATTATCTATATTTATAGCTGCAATTAGAGAAAGGCTTAATGCCTTATATAATCGGTTCTTTATTGAAAGTTTCACGACAGAGGACGTGATGCCAATTTACCTCGTAGCATCGAGGAAGGAGTGCTGCTCTCTAAACCCCACCATCGGCTTTAGCTTCTAGGTTCATTAACTACAAAACACGTTGCCCGACACTATGTATAGGGCATTAAGGGGGCTTTATGGAGCAGTTTTCAAAGGGAGTTTCTATTGCAAGCTGCTAACATAATATATGCCTCTCCCCAGAGTCTGGTTGGCTGTTTGAGTCTAGGGAATGAGGGATACTCTTTGTTATTAGAAAAATAATCTTACTTCTGTATGCTGTTGATATATCTAGGACATAGCAAAGAGGCTTCATCTTTCCTACATGAACGCCTGTTTATCCGGAAAGTTTTAGAATCATTCCTACATAATTTTAACATTATTTTCTGTATTCTGGTCTTAGAAATTGGTGGATTTTCCCCAAAGTTTATAAAGAACAAATTATAGACATAGCTATTAGTTATTGGGCACTTACTGCATGTTAGATCCTTTATAAAGTACTATATATATGTGTCTGTGTGTGTATATATGTATATATGTATGTGTATATATGTGTATATATAATACGGATATATATTCTACATATGATAGATATAGAACTCATATATAAGATATATAAAGAGATATATCTACATATCTATATATAAATTTTATAAATCTCTCTCTCTATAAATCTATATATAAAATGCCATTTCATCTTTGCAACAGCCTGGGGAACCAGGCACAGTTATGTCTCTATTCCACAGAGAGGTGAAGTGACTTGCCCAAGACGACACAGCAGCAAGGGGTAGCACTACTAATTAGGCTCAGGCCCTCTGGCTCTCAAGGATGAATCCTGACCATCCTCTACAGCTGTAGACCAGTCATGACACTCTCAGTGCTCAGGCCCCTGCTTGCTACTTTTCTACTGTTTTGTCTTCTTAAACAAACACTATGTATGCATTTGTATGCATGCCTATACACACATGGTCCCACATGTATGTATACATATATGTTATGCAGACATTGACAGGTGCACTTGGTTTATTTCGCTGCACTTTATTGTGCTTTGTAAATATCGCGCTTTCCCCAAGTTGACGGTAAATAGGAACCACACCTGGAGCAATTCTGTCATTGCTGTTTTTCCAGCGCCATGTACTCACCTCATGTCTCCATGTCACATTTAGGTAATTCTCACACTATTTCAAACTTTTTTATTTTATCTGTCATGGTGACCTGTGATCAGTGATCTTTGATGTTACCATGCCAACTGCTTTAGGCTGTCACAACGCCCATATGAGACAGCAAACTTCGTCAATAAACGTGTGTGTTCTGACTACTCCACGGACCACCCATTCCCCCATCTCTCTTTCTCTCTTCAGGTCTCCCTATTCCCTGAGACACACCAGTGTTGAAATGAGGCCAATTACCCCCACAGTAGCCTCTAAGTGTTCAAGTGAAAGAAAAAGTTTCTTGTCTCTCGCTTTAAATCAAAAGCTGGAAATGATTAAACTTAATGAAGAAGGCATGGCAAAAGCCAAGATCGGCTGAAAACTAGGCCTCTTGTACCGAACAGTTAGGCAAGCTGTGAATGCAAATGAAAAATTCTTGAAAGAAATTAACAGTGCTAGTCCAGAGAACATACAAGTGATAAGAAAGTGAAATAGCCTTATTGTTGATATGGAGAAAATTTTAGGGGTCTAGACAGATGATCAAATGAGTCACGACATTCGCATAAGCCCAAGCTTAATACAGAGAAAGGCCCTAACTGTCTTCAATTCTGTGAAGGCTTAGAGAAAGAGAGAGGAAGCTGAGAAGACAGGTTGGAGCCATCTCCATAACATAAAAATGCAAGGTGAAACTCCAAGTGCTGATACAGAAGATGTAGCAAGTTATGTAGAAGATCTAGCTAAGATTATTGATGAAGGTGGCTGCAATAAACAATAGATTTTCAATGGAGACAAAAACAGTCTTCTATTAGAAGATGCCCTCTATGACTTTCATAGCCAGAAGTCAATCCCCAGCTTCAAAGCTTTAGAAAACAGGCTGAATGTCTTGTTAGAGACGAATGCAATTGGTGACTTTAAAATGAAGCCAACACCCATTCGCCATTCCAAAAATCCTAGGGACCTTAAGAGTTATACTGAATCTACTCTGCCTGTGCTCTGTAAGTGGATCAACAAAGCCTAGATGCCAGCACATTTGTTCACAGCATGGTTCACTGAGTGTTTTAAGCCTACTGTTGAGAACTACTGCTCAGAAAAAAATAGATTCCTTTAAAAATACTACTGTTTCTTGACCATACACCTGGTCACCCAAGAGTTCTGATGGAGACATAGGAGGTCAGTGCTGATTTCGTGCCTGCTAACACATCCTTTCCATAGCCTGTGGAACGAGTTGTAATTTCAACTTTCAAGCCTTATTGTTAAACATATTTTGTAAGGCTATCTGCTCTAGACTGTGATTCCTCTGGAGCAAGACAAAGTCAATTGAAAACGTTCTGGGAAGGATTCACTGTTCTAGATGTCATTAGGAACACTTAATGATTCATGGAGTGACATCAACATATCAAAATTAACAGGAGTTTGGAGAACTTGATTCCAACCCTGATGGATGACTTTGAGGGCTTCAAGCCTTCAGTGAAATAAATAATTAATTGGTGGAAATAGCAAAAGAAATGGAATTCGAAGTAGAGCCCAAAGATGACTGAACTGCTGCAACCTCATGACAGAATTTGAGCATGTAAGGAATTGCTTCTTACCGATTAACAGAGAAAATGATATCTTGAGATGGACTAGAACCTACTCCTGGTGAAGATGCTGGGAACATTGTTGAAATGACTATAAAGGATTTAGAATAGTCCCTACATTTTTTTGATAAAGCGGCATGGGGATTTGAGAGGATTGATTCAAATTTTGAAAGAAATTCTACGTGAGTCAAATGCCATCAGTACAACATCACACAATACAGAGAAATATTCCATGGAAAGAAAAGTAATCAAGTGACATGGAAAACTTTACTGTCTTAATTTAAGAAATTGCCACAACCACCCAACCTTCCACTGCCACCACCCTGATCACTCAGTAGTGACCAACATCAAGGCAAGACCCTCCACCAGCAAAAAGGTCATGACTCACTGAAGACTCAGTGATCCTTAGCATTTTTAAGGCATAAGGTATTTTTAAATTAAGGTATGCACATTGTTTTTTAGACATAATGCTATTGAGCATTTAATAGACTATAGTGTAGTATAGACATAATTTTTATATTGACTGGAAAACTAAAAAAAGTCTTACAATTCACTTTATTGTGATACTTGCTTCATTGCAATGGCCTAGAATCGAACCCACGGTATCTTCAAGATATGTCTGTTTACTACATGGAAATAACATAAACATTAACTTTGATTTTGATATTCAAAACAACTTCATCCTATTAGTAGCTATAATTACTCAAGGGATATATATGTATACATATATACATATACACATTTGTACTTTGATGTCATTTTAAACAGTTTCTAAACATGATCTCATTTGATCCTCAGAGAGGCTGACAGATCTGGTGCTATTTTTCTCATTTTAAAAATGACATCACGTGCCCAGCGTTGATTCACCACTCATGTAGAACTTATACCAGAACCCTGCATTAACTGTTATGCCAAAATATTTAAATACTGTGCTGCCTTCCATTGGTCATCAGGCAGAGAATAACATTCTGGGTTGTGCACAGCTAACAGATGTAAATAAAACAGCAACCTTCAAGTAATCAATGGTGACAGGAATCTCACCTGTGCTTTTGCAGTAGTTTCATGGATGAGTTTGTCTTTTCATGAGGCATCAGCCATCTTTGTCTTTCATAATCTCTGTCCAAAGAGTTAATTATGTCTTCATGCTCTGCCTTGGGACTTGACCTAAATTCTAATCTTGAGTATCATTCCAGAGTGTTAAATGGTGCGTGTATACTGAGGTGACTTTCCCCCACTAGATTGTGAATTCATTTCTATGATCCAGCTTTTAGCACAGAGCCTGGCAGTAGAAGCGACTCAAATATTTATCCGTTCACTTATTTGTTCTACATAAATGTTTGCTGAGTTTATTGGCAATCGGAAAAGAAATGGAGAAATAGAAAAGGAAAAAGATTTAGAGACATAAATTCCAGTTTTAATTATTTTGCCATAGGATGGGTTCTCCAAAACCTTTACTGTCCCTCCCCTCTTGCCCAAAATACCAAACTTTGTCTGGAAAAACATCCCTAAGAGCTCCACCTTCCAAGAATGGGTCAGAGCAAGGCTGGTATTGCCAGAAATGGCCTACAAAGACGTTCTTTGGGGACTTAATGTGCCCTCCAGGACAGTGGAACCTATAAAACTTGTAGGAGGGAATTCTAGGGAGGAGACCAGCATGGCAAAGCAAACTACTCCCTCCCACCACAGAGTTAAAAAACAATGTCCAGCCTTTAAGTTGTGGGAAAGAGAATGGTGAAATCATTCTCTGTCTGGCACAAGTTGCAGACTATTAAGTCGTTTGGGAAATGTGGACTTGTACCAATCTACGAGATTGGCCATGGCCATTTTAATATGTTTTTGAAAATCAGTGAGTGCTTAAAAACTTGTAGTAAAAGCCCTAATAAACTAAATTAGACCAGGACTCTGCCAGAATTGTATTTACCTCCTGAAGTGGAGGGTTAGGAAACCACATTGAAAATTAAAGTGAAAAAGAGAAGAAAGAGCAATAGATCTCTGTGTTTGAGGAGTTGTTTGGTCAAAAGAATCAAGTGTCCACTATCCAAGGCAGCTCACTTGCAAAGAGACAGGTGAGCCCTTTTGATGACACACCTATATGAATAATGCTACTTTCCCCCTCTTTTTTTAACTTATGTTTTGTTTTACAAGTCTTATTTGTTTTTACAAGGCTAAGTTTGGAGGGAGGGGGGGTTAGTTACTGTAGCCAGAAGAATAAATGCTTTGTGCATTGTGCATACCCATGTAGTATACTGAAGGAGTACTAATACGAATAAAATTATTGGAGCAAATAAAATCACATATACTTTTTGGTCCCCTGGGAGAAGGGCTGTGCCAGCCTTCTTGTGCATATAAAAATAATAATTCTTCACATCTGAACAGCATTATAGAACTTATAAAGCCCTTTCACGTATATTGTCACGTTTGATCCTCAATAGCCCTGTGAATCAGGAGTGATCTGTGTTATTATCCCATTTTACAGTTCAGGAAGGGTTAAGTAGCTTGTTTAACATTGTGAGCAACTAGACGTCAGTCAGCCAGGGATTCCCATAATATTCTGGCTCCAAGGAATTCTGTACTGTCCACTGGGACACACAGGAGCTATGATATACCTGGGAGCCAAAATCTCTAAGGTCATTTAACACAGGAAATGACATCAGAGAAATGATCTATACCAGGAGAAAGGCACAGGGCTAAGGGGCCCATACAGAACAGCACAGACATAGGCTGGCTGTGTGGCCCTCAGGACACCCGTGCAAAAGAAGGAGCTACTTTCTCGCGGTGTTGTTAAAGATTACATGAAACCAATGTAAGAGGTTGTGCATGTTGAGAATTTCTAAGAACTCACTGGCTTCGAGATCACTTTTCCTGTCTGAATTAATGAGAGGCTGGCCCGTTAGTTGCACACTGCTGCCGTGACAAATTGCCAAAAGCTTAGTGGCTTAAAACAAAAAAAATGTATTCCCACAGTTCTGGAGGACCAAAGGCTACAATCAAGGTATCATCTTTCCTTCTAGAGACTTCAAGAACGTTTCCTCTTCCTTGCCTTTTTCAGCATCTAGAAGCTGCTTGTAAAATAATAAGAAATACATATATGGGTCTCTGTCCCCAATTCTTGATCTAGAGCTCTTAAAACACTCACCATCTCCTGAGTGACAGGGGTGCTGGCAGCATCTTTGGTGCTTATATTTGTTTTTTGACCTGGTTCCTGATGCAGAGCTCCTAAATCCCTCAGAATATCCTGAGTGATAGGAGTGTCATTTGCTCTAATGAGGCAAATCTTGGTAGGTTTCTGGATAGTCCAGGATGGGGGCTGGTCACTAGAAAGATCAAAGCTTGATTAGAAACTCAGTTTCATCAGTCTATCCCTCATCCTCTGCAAAGGGGAGCAGGGCTGGGGATTGAGTTAATGGATCATAACTGTGTGATGAAGTCTCCATAAAAATCCCTGAACTACAGGGTTCACAGAGCTTCTGGGTGGGGAACACATGAGGATGCAGAGAGGACACTGTGCCCAGAGAAGATGTGGAAACTCCATGCCCCTTTCATCACCTTGCATCTGGCTGTACCCAAGTTGGATCCTTTATAATAAACCAGTCAATGTAAATGAATGTTTCCCTGAATTTTGTGAGCCTTTATAGAAAATTTTCAAATGTGAGGAGATGTGGTTATAGCCAGTTGGTTAGAAGCACAGATGAAAACCTGGGACTTTTGATCGGTACTCGAAGTGGGGAACAGTCTGGTGGGACTGAACCCATACCCTGGAATCTGATGCTAACTCTGTGTGGATAGTGTCTGAACTGAATTATATTGTAGGACATCTAGCCGGTGTCAGAAAATTGGTCAATGTGAGAAAACCCACACACACCTGCAGACCAGAAGTGAAGTGTTGTGAGCAGAGAGGGGTTGAAAGAGAAGAGTGTTTTCCTTTAGTTGGTACAGAGAAGAACACAGTGGGTTTTTCCTATACACTGCCAACATCCCTGGGCTTGTGGGCTCTTCTTTGCATAGCTCCAACCTCTTGCTTCCAATACTACATCAGCTATTTCACCCTCCTATTTCTCTCTTGTAAGACCACCTATGATTACACTGGACCCACTAGAGGATGAAGAATAATCTCCTCCTCTCAAGATCCCTCTTGCCAAATAAGGAAACATACTCACAAGTGCCAGAGATAAGGGTGTGAACGTTATTTTTGTGGAGGGTTATTATTCAGCCTAATAAAACTGTGATAAATGGAACTATATTATGAACTTGTAATTCTGCTCTATGAATCACCAATAGAATTATAGAACTCATGGTGTCAATGGAACCGAATAGGAGCCTAAAAATAGGCTCATGAATGTAGCCAACTGAGTTTTGACAAAGAAGCCAGGAGATAGGATGGATAGAAGACATAACAAATGGTGCTGGGACCACTGGACATCTACATAAAAAAAAAATGAATCTACTCCCACATGAGACAAAAACAGAATACATCCAAATGGGGGAGAGGTAAGAGAGGAGGAAGGGAAATGAAGGAGGGACGAGGGAGAGGGAGGAAGGAAGGGGTTTGGTGTGCTCTAACTAATGGGCACACCAATGTAAGGGTGTGTAAAGGAGCCCACACACCTCGACTCCAACTTAGTCCCACCTAGTTGTTTGTACCCTTATATCAAACTGAAATTTAAAAAAAATTGAATCTAGATGCAAACCTTACACATTATATAAATAAGTTCAATGTGGATCACAAACCTAAATGTAAAATATAAAACTCCTAGAAGATAACAGGCAAAAATTTGGATGACCTTGAGTTTGGTTAGGACTGTTTAAACACACCACCAATGGCAAAATCATGAAAGGAAATATGGATAAGCTGTATTTAGTTAAAATTTGAAAATGTCTGCTCTGTGAAGCCATTGCTGAGAAAATGAAAAGGCGAGCCACAGGCTGGGAGAACAAAAATTGGAAAAGACATATCGGATAAAGGATTGTTACCCCAAACATATAAAAACTCTTAACAGTAAGAAAACAAATGACTCAATTAAAGAATGGACCAAAGACCTTAACAGAGACCTCACCAAAGAAGATACACAGATAGGAAATGAGCGTGTGCAGAGATCATCCACCTCACGTGTCATTAAATGCAAATGAAAATGATAAGGAGAGGCCATTACACCCTTATCAGAATGGCCAAAATCTGGAACATTGTCAACACCAAATGCTGGCGAGGATGTGGAGAGACAGGCACTCTTGTTCATTACTGATGGCAATGCAAAGTGGTCCAGCCACTCTGGAAGACATGGTGGTTCCTTACAAAACTAAATACCTTTACTAATGCTTTTACCACCACTATCCAGCAATCAAACTCATTGGTATTTATCCTAAGGAGTTGAAAACTTACATCCACCCAACAACTTGCACACGAATTTTTATAGCATCTTTATTTATAATTGCCAAAATTTGGAAGACACCAAAACATCCTTCAGGAGGTGAATGGATAAATAAACTATGGTACATCCAGATAGTGGAATATTATTCACTATTTAATTTAAATGCATATTACTAAGTAATAAAAAAAAGGCTGTGTACTTACTGTATGAGACCAATAATATATATGACATTATACGCAGAGAGTAAAAGTGATCAGTGGCTTCCAGGGATTAGTGGAGAAACAGGGGTAAATACCAGAGCACAAAGGATTATTTTTTCATTGTTTCAGGTTAATTTGAGGGTACAAAGAATTAGGTTACAATGTTTGCATTTGTTAGGTAGAGTCCCTCTTATAATTGCTTCTTGCCCTCAAGAGGTGTGCCATACACCGTACCATTGTATTCATTAAATGGGCGGCACACCCACGCCCCCTCCTCCCCTTTCCCTCTTCCTTTGTCGCCCCCTCCACGTTGAATTGATTTGAGTTTTTCTCTTATGTGAGTATGTATTAGATGATCGTCTACTGGCTTCACATTATTATTGAGTACACTGGATTCTTGCTTCTCCATTCTTGTGATATTTTACTAAAACTGTGTTCCAACTCTATCCAGGTTAATACAAACGATGTAAAGTCTCTGTCTTTTTAGCAGCTGAATAGTACTCCATGTGTACATATACCACGGCTTGTTAATCCTTTCTTGGGTTGGTGGCATTTAGGTTATTTCCATAGTTTGGCGATTGTAAATTGAGTTGCAATAAACAGTCTAGTGTAAATGTCCTTATGATAAAGGATTTTTTTTTTCTGGGTTGATGCCTAGTAATGGAATTGCAGGCTGAAATCGGAGGTCTCATTTGAGCTCTTTGAAGATTCTCCATACTTTCTTCCAAAGAGGTTATATTAGTTTGCAGTCCTACCAGTGGTGTAAAGGTGTTCCCTTCTCTCCACATCCACACCAGCATCTGCAGCTTTGAGACTTATAGCTCAGAGGATTTTTAGGGCAGTAAAATTATTCTGTATGACACTATACGGGTAAGTGCATGTCATTTATACGTTTAGGCAAATTCATAACATGCGCAACCGCAAGCGTGAACCCTGATGTAAACCACGGACTTTGGGTGACAATGCTGTGTCCGTGTAATTTCCTCAGTTGTGACAAATGTACCCCTGGTGGGGGAGATGGCCTGTGTGGGGGAGCAGGACATATATGGGAAATCTCTGTACCTTCTGTCAGTTCTGCTGTGAACCTACAACTGCTCCAAAAAATAAAGTTTATTTTTTGGAAAATCAACTCAACAGACTAAATGCGTCCTCCTTCTCCTCCTTCCCACCATTCATCTCTGTCCTCTATTAGTAAGTGTAATGGAAGGAGCTGCAGACATCACGGGGTGGTAGGAGGAGAGAAGACAGGCATATTAGGAGCAGGCACACGGGCTGCATCTCTTAGCTGCCCTTTTGTATGAGAAAGAATATTCGATCTCCTGTGTAGATGGCTCACCCTGAGAGCACTCTGTCCCTTTGGCTTCACACTATCTACCTCAACTGGCATCTTCCTTGGCTCTCTCAGCAGGTTGGGTGCCTTCTTTGATACTCCTAAGCACTGTGCATACAACCCAAATAGAACGCTTACCATTTTGAATGTCAAAAACTGCCTCGTAATCTAGAAAATCCACACTCCTCAAAGGCCGTGTCCAGGTCATTTCTACATACTGTATTCAAAGGTCTACCTGTCCCCTGCAGATGAGCCCTTGATACGTCTTTGTGGAATAAGTGTGTAACGGGGCATTTTAGTTTTCAAACTCAGTTCCTCCTGGTTCCCCTATCATGGCCCCATCTTTGGTTCCCTCAATTCCACCGGGTCTTTGTTGGGAACCCTTTGCCTCCTGTCAAGTGTCCAACCTTTACTTACACATCTGGCTCAGCAGAAAAGCCCAGAACCCAGAGGCAGGCAGATGCTTCTACACTCAAAGTTAAAAGAATAATTCTAGGCCTGTTTCCTTCTCTCCATCAAGGAAACTCCAGGGTCTGTGATAGCAGCCAGGCTCAGAGAAATTGCCTTCAAGTATCCCTCAGCTTATTGTTCTCAGTGGCCTGTGAGTGCCTACAGCTTTCCAGTTCTATCCAGTAACAGGGCATGCACCTCCATGGATGGGTGTTCCCAGGAATGGTTTACCAAAATAAAGAGAAGAAATAAAAATACTTAGGCATTGCTTGAAAGTAGTCTAACAAGGCATATTTGATCCCCGTATGTGGACGGCTCACCCTGAGAGCATTCGTGTTCAGTTTGTGGTTTTGTGATTTATTGGTAGCGGCTTTATGTTTTTGTTGGTAATCCAAATCGTCTTTCCCACTGTATTTTCTAGCTGGCTATTACTGTTACAAAAGAAAGATACCGACTTGTTAACATTTACTTCATACTCACTGACCTTACTGAACTCTCGTCTATTGCAACATTTCTTCAGCCAATTCTTATGGATTTTAAAGAAGATGTTTTCTGAAAAATAATCATTTTTTTTTCTCTTTTCTTCCTGTCTGTTCTGGTTCTCATCACTTTGCCCTGGACTTCTTAAACAATGTGAAACATACAAGCATGTCTCATTAGAGACTAATTTTTTCCTCCACTATTTTAACACTACTTATTAAAATAAGAAGGGATACTTAATAAGAATTCCATTTAAGTATTCACTGGGGCATTCAAAATTTGAAATTATATCTGGAGATATCACCCAACCCCAGTGAGATTAGCCCACATCACAATGTCCCAAAGCTGCAGATGCTGGCATGGATGTGGAGAGAAGGGAACACTTCTATGCTGCTGGTGGAATTGCAAACTAATGCAATCTTTATGGAAAGAAGTATGGAGAATCCTCAAAGAACTAAAAGTTGACATTCCTTTTGATCCCACAATTCCATTACTAGGTATCTACCCAGAAGAACAAAAATCATTTTATCACAAAGACATTTACACTGCATAGCCACACCCATCACTAGGTCTCATTATGGGGGTAGGGTTTATACTTAACAAATGCATAGAAATCCTGCTAGGGCTTATTTTGGGGGTAGGTCTTATTTTCAGGGAAACACGGTATGTGTATACCATGGAATACTATGCAGCGATAAAAAGACAGAGACTATATATCTTTTGTTTACCCAGATGGAGTTGGAATACATTCTTCTTAGTAAAATATCTCAAGAAGGAAAAAAGAAATGTCCAATGTCCTTAATAGTAATATGAAACCAATATATAATCACACACTCATACAAATGACAAAACACAAATGTAGTCTCACAAGGGAAAGGAGTAAGGAAGGAAAGGGGAGGGGAAGGAGGAGGGCGATTGGCAGGAGGACAGAGAGCATTTGGTGGCTCTCACCTAATGTGCACAACCAAGGGTATATTTCATATTAATAAGAGTCAATTTTAAATATCTTACCACAAAAAATAAGTAAGTGAGGTGATGGTGATGTGGTGCTCTTTGATTTAAGCATTCTACCTGGTGTATCAAATCATCACATTGTACCCTATAAATGTATACAGGTATGGTTTTAATGAAAAATTAATAAAAATTAAAAATCAAACAAGGTTCAATAACACAACATTTGAAGTTACGACACCATTTTGAGACTTTGTAAACGTAACGAATATCATTTCCTCCATATGTTCAAAGAATTCTACTGGGGAGCTCAGTGTGAGAATTTAAGGTTTAATCAGAGTAACATCTGCTTGGACTGAACCAAAAGCCCTTCAATTCTGAGACAGAAGATTCCCGGTGCCCTCTTCTTAAATTCTGAGCCAACCTAGCTGCTCTGGTGCCTGATAAAACACTAAGGACTTGGTAGGAAGCTGTGGCCCAGAGAAGGGTCACGTGCACTGTCTCAGACAAGTGGACCCTTTCAAATCTGACTCTGAAATTCTGTTGAGAACATGTCCAAGGGTGCCTCCATTATGATTGTGTTAGCGCTGACTTCATTGACACAACTTGGCTGCTGGGTCTTTCCTAGGACTTCACAAAAATCACTTTCGCCTGTTTGTTCAAATGCAAGAAGATTTGTCTCCCAGGAAAACCATTAAAACCTGTAGAGTCTGCAATCTCATTTTCGAATATTAGGTTTCGTTTTATGACAGATCATGCTGTTTCGTACAGCATATCTATATTAAAAAGCATGAACAAATCAGCCTTGTTCTGTTCCGTGCCTGTCTCTGTCTAATGTACATTTATAAAAACACAGACCAATCTGATTCTGCACGCACTGTACAATATTTTATCGATTACAGTGGAACTTAGTTGTATCATGTTTCCAGAGACTGAGAAAAGAAAACATAAAAAGTGGGAAACACTGAATTTGATTATGCCAGGCATGGAGTTTAAAAGACCTGAATTGTGGGGAGGTCTTATATGTGCGGATAATAAAAATAGGTTTTACTAAAACCAAAACAAAACAAAATAAAAAAAACACTTACCCTTTTCACAAACTATTGAGCAGAGCTATCCCTAGCATATTCCTTTCTGTCTAGACACATGGTACACGCAGCAAATTAGGGCAGCTACCCTGGGTTTCTGTATCCTTCTTTCTTTCTTTCTTTCTTTCTTTCTTTCTTTCTTTCTTTTTATTTAATCATAACTGTGTACATTGATGCATTTATAGGTTTCTATAGGTACTGATTTGATATACAATGTGAAATCCTTACATTGAACTAAGTAACACACCCATCACAATTATACTCTTTTCTCACTGGTTTTGAAATGTACCTTTGCATCATGCACATTAGGTGAGGTCCCCCCGAATACCCTCCCTCCTCCCCCTCCCCTCCCCCTCTTTCCTCTTCCCTTCCACTTTTGGGATTATACTTATGTTTTGCCATTCATATGAATGTGTAGGTGATCACATATTGATTTCATAGTAGTACTGAGTACGTGGGATACCTTTTTTTCCCATTCTTGAGATACTTGTCTAAGAAGAATACGTTCCAGCTCCACCCAGGTAAACATGAAAGATGTGAAGTCTCCATCTTTTTCATATCCTTCTCTTGTGCTTTCCCCCCTGCTAAACTCAGTTAGGCTCCTGCCGTCCCTGGCCCATTATTCCCATGGTCTTCTACCTCAGCTGCCAACTCCGGGAGCACTTGCCTCCAAAGTCAGCAAGCACTCGGCAGATAACAAATCCACCTCAAACTCGTTCATGTTCCTGCTTCCCTGGACTTACATCACACAAAACCCTTTAAACCAAGTAGAAAACAATTTAAACCTGAAGATGTGATAAACATTTGCCCCTATTTTCTTCTTTTGGGTTTCATTTTCATATTTAACTGCTTAGTGCATCTGGAAATTAGTGTTTCCTAAGAGGTGAAAATTACTATCTTTTTTTCCAATTAGCGATCCAGCTGTTTCTAACACCTTTTCTTAAGCCATCTTCCCCTTCCCCGCTGATCTGTTTTCTCTCCTGTCACGTAAGGAGATGTTTCTGACAGCAGGGTCTATTTCTGGGCCCTCAGCTCTATTCTGTGATCTTTGCTGTCTTTTCCTTCCCAAACATGACCCTGATAGAAGGAGTGGAGCTCCGGGGACGTTTTCATGTCAGACATGGATAGCTACCTGCTTAATTTATCCTTTATTGTGAATTTCTCCAACTGTTCTTACTGTCTGTCCTTCCAGATCAATGTTAGAATTATTTTGAAGCTCCAGATATATTCTACTGAGATCTTAGTTGCAATTTATTAAACATAAAAAAAAATTTTTTGAGGAAATTTGCACATTTGCTCTATTTGCTCTTTACATATGGGAATATACCATGGTCCCCATATGCACGCCTTTTTATCTCTTTTTATGTTTCTTTCTGATAAACTTGTTTTTTTAAATAATTTCTTCCACATTTCATGGTTTTGTGATTTATTTGTAGTTGCTGTATGTTTTTGTTGGTAATCCAGTCATTCCCCACTCTATTTTCTAGCTGGCTGTTACTGTTACAAAAGAAAGATACTGACTTGTTCACATTTATTTCATATTTATTGACCTTACTAAACTCTCATCTATTCCAACATTTTCTCAGCTGATTCTTGCAGGATTTTGTAATCATTTTTTTTTTTCTTCCTTTCTGTTCTGGTTCGTGAGCTTACAGAACAATGTGAATCCACAAACTTGATTTTGATTCTCCAATTTGGTGTACCTCTCACCCAACGCTCCAATTCCTCCACCTTTTTTTCTGAGATTTGGGATGGACTCTCTGTAGAGCATTCCGCCATCTCTCTGGGCCATAGATAAGAGTCCCCTTTTCCAACAGTGACCTTCCTCTCATCTGTCCAGGTGCACCAGCTGGGGTAGCTCCATAAAATTCAGGACACTCAGTTAAATCCGAATTCCAGATATACAACCAATCCATTTTTAGTATAAATATGCCCGCAGGCAATATTTGAAACCTATTTGCACTAAAAAATTGTTGGTTGTGCATGTGAAATTTACATTTCACTGGGCATCTTAGGCTTTTATTTGGTAAATCTGGCAACCAGTCCCAATGCCTAAGCCAAGTTCGCCTCTGTGATAGCACATCTTTATTCCCATATGCCTATTACCATTTCATTAATAATCTGCTATAATGATATATTCATTTGGTAACTCACATCCCCAGAACCTAGTGGTAGCTGACTTATCCTAGGCATTTAATGTATGTTTGTTAAATGAATTTTAATAATTCATGGATGAGGGCAAGCACATCATCAAATACACATATTTACTGAGCATGGCTGGACCACGTGGACTATAAAAAGTCGTGATGCCTAAACAGAGGAACAAGCAGGTGTGACTGCGTCTACTACATGCCAATGCATCCAGAAAATAAGAGAAATGTGCAGCAGATTTTAAATTTTTCAAACCTGCCACATTGTTTTTAACTCAGAAGATAAAGGAACATATTACATTTTCTTTTTACTTTTTCATATTATGTATTTCATTTTCTTCACCAAAGTGAAGCTGGGAGAGCTGGAATTTAATTCTGACCCTGCTCCATGAATTGGCCATTGGACCATGGACAGTGGCTTCATCTGTAAAAAGGAGACCATTGGAATAGAAGTGGCTGGCACACATTTTTTGGTGGTGGGACCCTTTACAAATGAAATATTTGTAAAATTGTCAGTGTCTATGAAGGTAAAGGTAGAATGATTCTGGTTAAAAAAGATGTAACTGATCCAGGGTCCCTAATTCATCACCCCCTTGCCCTTTGGAGTGGCCCCTTAAGGAACTCTATACAGTACTGAAGGTCATCGGGCTGGACAGTCTTTAAGGGGGCTTTAACATACACAGGTGTTACTGTAGTATAATATCCAGGTGCAGGTTACCTGAGAATATGTAGGCATGCACACGCTAGCTTGTAGTTCTTACACAACCCTTGATATCCATGCTACTGGTTTATTTAATATCTCCTGAAACTGTATTGTCCTTTCTCACTAACTTATCTCCTCTGTTTATTTTTTACATTAAGGCCTTTTCCCCTCTGTCCTCATTATCCCACTTACACAGCCCATGGTTAAAATCCCACCCAGTGCACATCTCTCCCCAGATCCTGCCTGACTACCCCTCCTCCCACTTGCTACTGCTTAGCCCTTATTTCCTTACAGCCTTATCTGACCTTATGACATCTATTCTACTGTTGACCTGAACTATTCACTAACCTGAAAACAACTCCTCTTCTATAAGTTTTGATCTCTTATATCTCTGCACTGAAGCTAAATGGAACACTTCTTGTGAAGAAGGACCATGTCGTACTTTCTCAGTAGCTGACAATGTGCTTGGTTGAAAGCGGCTTAATCACCCTACCTGTGACTGTCATGGTCACTGGGGTCTCTGCTCATCACAGTCACTTGAACCTGGGCTAATGGCCGCCATTGGGAGCGCTACTGGTTGCCATGCTGAGAGCCCTCAAGGGACTTGCATTGGCAATTAAACAGGCTGGCAAGGAAGTGACTTCTTGCTCTTCATGTTTGCTCCACAAGCCTGGAAGATGAAGAGTCAGAAATAGTTGGCAGAGAGCATGAGTGACTACTGTGAGGCTCAGTACATTTGGATATTGGTTTAGAGTACAAGTAGTAGGCGTCATCGCAGGCATAATCTAGCCAGAGATCTCTGTTGTTATAGTAAAAATTTATAATCAGCAAAGAAAGCTGGCAGTGGGACCTAAATCGGGAGGGAGAGAGGCAAGAAATGGGCAAGGTATTTTCAGTCTGTGCCTGATTTATTTCTCTGAAATTAAAACTAAGTTGTCCTTCTTGGGAAACCAAGCACTCTTTAGGATCATATGTTACTGATTGGAAACCACTGCATGAAGTAGACATTTTAAAGCCAATGTCCAACATTTCCCTTGAGCTTTGGCCCTTTCTCCCCTCCCCACACACAATCTTAGTACCACTGATTTTAACAATTTTGTGTTATACCCTTGTTGGCTCCCCTTTCTTGGACTAAGATTTCCTTGGTTGCAGAGGAGGCTTGCAAACCACTGTTTTCATGATTGAATGAAAGGTTTATTTCTCCATGGTACCAGGGGTGACTACCCAGAGACTTGTCTCCCCCACTGCGCTCTTCAGATCAAAGGCCTTAGCTGAGCTACTGAAGTGTTAATTGGCCAAGTACAATTGTCAAAAGTTAGTTTCTGTGTGACTCAATTAAAACAAAATAATTGGGAGTTGTCGGCACTTCTAAATATTTATACCAGTTGATGCAAATATTTATTTACATATCATCTGTTTGCAATTTTTATCTCTTCTACTTTCTGCAAAGCTGCTCATAAACCATTAGATCCTTTCTCTTGATGCTTAAATTAAAATCTAAACTTATTCTGCTCAACTGACAGAAAGCTAAAATATTTTTGTTCAAATTCATTTGACAATGTGTATTTTTGACAATATGTTTATATTCCTCATTTATAAAGGAAAGTGATACTGTAGCCATCTTTTCAAAGGGAAATTTCTGGGCTTTTTTTTTTTTTCCATAGCCAATTCATGCTATTTTCCCATGTGGTATTCATTAAAGCAACTCATAACTTTGTTGATTTTCATTATATCTATAGAGTGTTAAAACTTTCTTTCACACTTCTGCAGTTGGTTAACAATATTAGTCTGGCTTTGTTTGACATATTTTCTGTTACTGTGCATCTAATCTACACTAGTACTGAAATAGCAAGAAATGCCAGCATCTCTTGGTCAATAATCCCTCCCCGATTGGAGCAGCAATCATGATTTCCCTCTTTGTAAATCCTATCCTGGATTTCAATTCTCTCAACTGCCTCCAAACGTGCCTCCACGCACATCCTCCTTACCGTTTTAAAATGTGTTTACTTATTTGCTTTTCCTGTCTTCAGGAAATGAAAGGTCAGGCAAAATGGCTAACGCCTGTCATCCCAACACTTTGGGAAGATTTGCTAGATGCCAGGAGTTCAAGACCAACCTCAGGGACACAGGGAGACACCATCCCTACAAAAAAAAGTAAAAAAAAAAAAAATAGCTGAGTGTGATGGTAGGCACCTATATTCCCAGCTACATGGGAGGCTGAGATAGGAGGATGCCTCCAGACCAGAAGTTTGAGGGTGCATTAATCTATGATGATATCATTGTACTGAAGCCCAGAGAACAGAGCAAGACCTCATCAGAAAAAAGAGAGAGAGAGAGAAGAAAATGGAAGGGAAGGGGGAGGAGAGGGAAGGAGAGGGAAGGGAGGGAAGGAGGAGGGAAGGGGAAAGAAGGGGAAGAGAGGGAGAATCCTCATGATTTCCTAATACTAACACTTGCATTAACATACTTCAAGTTGGTAAAGTTTATTTTTCCCTTTACATGTGAAATTCAAGTTCGTAATGCAAAAATTTGGTGAAAATTCCCACCACTTGCTGACGGGCCTAATATACCTTTTAATGCATTTCATTCCATAGTTTCATCTGTAGATTGTATTTTATTATGTTTTCATGGAATTGTGGTATTATTATATATCCAATTTTATTCCATTTAATTTTCACTTGCCATCATAAGCGTTTCCTACAAGTAATTACAACTAGTCACAAAGGGTTTTTTTCCTCCCTAGTAGTTACATAATAGTTCTTTAGTAGATGAGAAGGATTAGTTGAACAGTCTCTTACTGAGCTTGAGGAATATAGGATGGAGGTTGCCTGAAGGAAACTTCTCAACCCCATTTCCTGCCGGCAGAAAATATGCACAGAGAATAGCAAAGAAGTAGATCGGGTGGAGAGTATCAGACCCAGGTTGTGGTCATCAGCGATGGATCACCACAGAACCCTTCAGCATTAGCCAGGAGAGAAGGGTTGCCAAAAAAACTGGAGAAAAGAGAAAATCTTGTTCAGCCTCTATTCTAGAATACCTGTCTAGAATCTGTGACCTGGAAGCATAACTAATTGACTATAGAAATTTTGTGCCAGGAGATGTGACAATCATTGTAATCCTGTGCTTCCCACATCCTCAGGAGCAGTAAGTGGAAGGCCCTGGTCATCCAGTTTCCTCTCTCAGAGACACTCGTATTCACGGGAAAAATCAAGACATTTCAGTGGTGGCCTTCATCTCCAAGTCCTCCTGTGGCTCAATTCCATGCTATAGATTTGAAGCCTTTAAATTTCCATTCTAGCTTTGAGTTTTATATTCTGCCCCTCTCCCCAGTGCTGAGTCAAAGGTAGGTTCTTTACCGTGGCCCAGCAACCTTTCCCTCTTGGAGGAGAGAAAGAGAGAGAAAAAAGAGAGAGAGACTCCTATCTAAGCAAGGTTCACGATATGCCTTCCCCAGAGCCTCAATCTGTTGTGTACTTCTGATATTTCTCCATCTGCACTAGGCTCCCAAGAGGCAGGGCCTCCTATTTTTTATAGTTTACTATTTTTATATATTTTAGGTATTTTATATATGTATTATAAAATATATAGTATAATATGTTATAATAGATATTATATAATATATAAATATTAAACATTTATATTTATATTATATATTAAATATAATTAAGATATTTATATGCTATATAAATATATTCATATGATAGATATATTTATATCTAAATATATAAATAGATATATCTAAATATATAAATATATCTATCATATGAATACAGTTATATATTTATATAGCATACATTTATTTATAATATATCTATTATAGTAGATATATTTGTATTATATATTAAATATAATGTATTTAATATTTATATATTATGTGTGATCTATAATATATAAAGATATAATATATTATATTTATATATCCATCTGCAGTAGGATCCCAGGAAGCAGAGTCTACTATTTTCATAATTCCTACACTAGAATTCTGTGAATCGATGTTGCTCTGAATATGGCCCCCGAACAGGTGGCACTGGCATCACCTGGGAGCTTCTTAGAAATGCAGATTCTCAAGTTCCTGGCAGGCCTATTGTATCAGACAAAATATGGGCCGGGGCCCAGCAGTCTGCAGTCTGCAAGCTCTGCAGTTGATCCTAATGCTCTATGAGTTTGAGAACCAGAGCTGCAGACCCACCCATCTGGAGTGGGGACCCTCCAGGGATCCTCAGCCAGAAGCTCTCACGGACGCAGCCACCCGCTGCCTGCGCCAGCGTGCACGGCAGCCTTCCCCAAGTGCACTTCTTGCCCTCGTTCACTCCGCAGGCCTTGAGTGAACTGTGGCTCTTTACTGGTAGCCAGTAAACATTCATCTCCACCACCTTCACCCCAATTGCAATGGTGGCAATGAATGTTCCAGCTACCAATAGCAGTGGCAGGCGCCTCCAGGGTTTTGTCTGTCTCTCTTCGTCCTCCAATGTTTTCAAACAAACCCTCTTGTTTTTGAATGTGTACACTGTTTTTAAACATCCTAAGCCATCCTGACTTGGCTTTCTCTCTTTTCAATATGTGGTGCTAATACCTTTGGCCAGATTGCAGCCCCTCTCTCCTCCCTGTTTCTTTGCCTTCAGCCCATTCATGTGTTGCCTTTATGATGCTTTTCCAGATTTTGTCCTTTGAGATCCTCTTTCATAACAGATGTGAAGCCAGTGACTTCAGATGCTGCCAACATATCCATAGTTCAAACAAACCTTGTCCACATCTTGCTCTCCAAGTAGGATAATTCTACCCATCAGCCCAACGTCTGACTTCATCTGGACTCAAATGTGGTGGCCCAGACTGGCTTTCCCTAGACAGGGCTTCTCACTCCCAACATCACTGACATTTTGGACTAGATAATTCTTTGTTGAGTGTGCATTGTAGGATGTTTAGCAGCCAGGAGCTCGTCCTCATCCCACCACCCAATCCTGATAATCAAAAAAATGTCTCCAGACCTTGCCAGCTGTCCCCTGGGAGTGGGGTGCAAAGGCTCCCAGTGGAGAGCCACTGCAGTATGGCTGGCTGTCTCATTGTCCCTGAGCCTTGCATGAGAGGACTGACTCCATGTGGGTCCTCATAACGCCCACCGAGCCTGCCTTGCTGCACAGTAACTGTGGCATGTTGACACTAATGAAATAATCCCTGAAGGATTCCACTCTGATCTTCCTGGTCATCCCTTGTAGTCCCATACAAATTTCATGGTCCCACTCAGTGGACTCTCTCATCCCTCTATTTAGCAGCTTTAAGAGGACAATGCCTAACAGTCTCCTATATCTGTATACTCTCTAAGGACAATGATCTCCTTCTTTTTCTTTCTTAAATTTTTGTGTTGAATGTTTAGACCCCAATTGTGCCTCTTTTCTAACCCTGACCTTAAGAGCTTTTAAAACACTTGGGGTTTATAATATTTAACCCAGTCTCTAAAATATCATCATTTCTCCTCAAGAAATAATTCCTTTCCTTCCACTCAGTAGAGTATCTTCCTCTATTTTTCTTTCATTTCCAATAGCTCATGTTCTATGCTCAAGATGAAAGCCTTTATTTTAAACAATTCCATTCTTCCTTAACTCTCGGAGTAAATTTATCCTAGAAACAAATTGTCAAATACACTTACTAACTGAATGCCCAAAGATAATGAACCAGGAGCCCTGATCCTCTCTGACCACTATCTGGGTGGTCTCTTATGTCTATCCATTTCATAATCAGAAATGGATTTATGAAATCATATCTTGGCTCAGCACCTGTAGCTCAAACGGCTAGGGCACCAGCCACATACACCAGAGCAGCAGGTTCGAATCCACCCTGGGCCTGCCAAACAACAATCACAACTACAACCAAAAAATAGCTAGGCATTGTGGTGGGCACCTATAGTCCCAGCTACTTGAGAGGCTGAGGCAAGACAATTGCTTAAGCCCAAGAGTTTGAGGTTGCTGTGAGCTGTGATGCACAGCACTCTACCCAGGCAATAGCTTGAGACTCTGTCTCAAAAAAAAAAAAAAAAAGGGAAAGAAAGAAATCATATCTTATATGAGAAATAAGCTTTATAGGAAAAAAGCTAACGTGAGACCATTTGGCAGTGAGTTCTGATGGCCTGTGGGGACCACATGAGTGAGAAGGCCAGGCCTTCCATAGCCATGCCCTCCCCTTGGCCTGTGCAACTCCACACAGGATAAAAAAGGAACCCAAGTTGGCTCATCTGAGCTGGTGCTCCCCAGAGCCTCGCACTAAACTTGAAGGCCAAACCACTCACTCTACTTCTCTCTTCCCTGGATGGAAATTAGTTATTTTGTTTCTCACTTCTTTGAAGTTCAAATAAACCCATGTTGGCTTCAGTGGCACATTTACTATAAGCCATGGCTCCAAGAGCAAGCCAGGAGAAAATTGGCACTGCCCATTCGTTCATGCTAAAGCAGGTCACAACAGCTGTACCAGGATCGGCACTCTCACATCTGAGCTCTTAGTACTTATTCCTAAGGTTTCTAGGTAGTGCCCTAACTTATTGGGGATCAAGATGCTAATCCTTCACACCCTCTCCATCGCTGAATGTCAAAGTATCAACTTTATTGATAGGTAGGAAGTAACCCTTAACTTTAAAATAGAAAGCAGCTGGGAAATGTCACCAGAGATGCCAACTCAGGGCTTCTAGCTACTGTCCTCTGAATTGAAAAGAGTTGGTGCTTGACTCTGCACACAAGAGTAGTGGTGGAAACCCCTAAGCCTACCCACTATGGAAACATGGCCTGGTGGATGTCTGGCTCCCCACAGGTGTAAGTCACCCTCCTCCTGGATAGAGGAGAAAGTCAGGGGATGACGAGCGAAGCCAGACGTTCTCACATCACCCTGCCTCACTCATGGGCAGAGAGTGGAAAGGTCCCTTCTCAAAGAGAACAGGAGAGACATCACTCCTTGTCCACTAGGACCACTTGGGCTGTCTATATCTTTCCCTGGTGTTAAGAAAGCTTTGCTATGGGGCAGGTGGTATCCTAAGCACTGCTGATGTAGTAACACAATTCACCTTTCCAGCACACCTGGAAGAAGGCCACATGACCTCCAGGTTATGGAAGAAATTGAGGTTGATGTGAATAATTTGGGATATCAACTCATGTAAATCTAACCCCTAAAGCTTAAGGCAATAAGCACATAGCTATTTAGTCTATGCTGAAATCCCTTTGAGTTCGATCAGCTAAACAGTTCATATGCCAGGTTCATACTGTACCCAGGGATACAAAGCATGAGAGAACAGTTACTTAAACTATAGGAAGTCTGACAATTAAGTTAGAGAACTCATCTTATAGAAAATGTTGCATACCTCGTTGCCAAATATCATTATGGTCACCTTCAAGGTGCTCCCCTTGGGAAGCTATGCACTGACACCAGTGCTGAGTCCACCCTTCAAAGTAATTTAGGAACTATTTTTCTGGAATGAGCATCAGAGCTGTCATTATATTATCCTTGATGTCCTAAATTCATCAAAATGTCTTCCTTTCAATATTTCCTTTATCTTTGGGTAAAGAAAAAAAATCATTGGGGGCAGATCAGGTGAGTAGGGAGGGTGTTCCAATATAGTTATGTGTTTCCTGGCTAAAAACTCCTTCATAGACTGGTGCATTGTTGTGATGCAAAAGCCAAGATTTTCACTTAAGATTTTCCTATTTCTCTATCGATGTTGACTTGGTATTCTGTGCTTCTCACAGTCAATTGACAATTTTGATACACAATTCATCAAGTTTTTGCCATGGTTTTGTCAGTTCTGCTCATTACTGGCAGCCCTGACCTCTATTCATCAGAGACGCTTTCTACCTCCTCAGAAAAACATTTAATCCATTTTGTATGCAACCATTTTCTTTGTGACATTATCCCCATAAGCTCAGATAACACGTCCCTGATTTCACTTCCTCTCTTGCCAAGTTTAACAAGAAATTTACCAATGTTTGTTCCTTACTCTAATTCAAGCTCTGACATTCTCACCATGGCACACAAAAACACACAACAATAATGAGCGCTACTCAGTAAGACACTGCCACATGCCCACACAAACACAACTGGGAAACACTGATATGCTGTTATGAAACCTTACTGAATTGTTTGTACAGTGCTGCCAACATAAGCCCATGGTGGCAAGTTCATGAGCTTAATTATCAGACCTCATATGTTATATATCCATGCACCCCAAGTAGGGGTTCTCACACCCCAGGATGCAAGACAATGGTGTAACAGAAGGTATAAGAATTAGGGCATCTCTTACTCCACGTGCAAGTGTGAAAGATGAACTGAGTAACCTCAGTGGTAATCAATTTAAAACATTTTACTATTAGGACAAATCAGAATGTTCCCAGGGAGCAGGCACATAATTGGCCTGCATTTAATGAGAATATGCCAGATTTCACAGAAATGTGCAGAGGTCTCAGGTCTCTTAGCCTATCTCTGCAAACCTCCCTCCCAGGCCCTAGTCTGTACCTCACCTCTGCCGTAGAGCTATTCTAGTGGAAACTTTCAGAGGCACCAAACATGCACTAATAAAAATACACCCCATATGTGGAAGTGACATTCTCTATCTGGGAGGGTGGGATGGAGACCACTAAGGAAAGCCTCATAGAAGGGATGTTGCCTTTCTAAATGAAAATGTACCAAAAAGTCAGAAGGGAAAATTCTGCAAACTTCAAATGGATGGGTCAGCAGTGTGGCCTGAGAGGGTTACTTCTCTAAGAGTCTGTTCTCACATGAGTAAAAAATGAATGATATTCTCCATCTCACAGGTGATCATGAGATTTAAGTTAGATATCCTATATGCCACATGCACACGTGGGTGGCAAAAAAATACAAAATGCTAGCGTCTTCCCCTCACCCTCATCTTTGCAGCTCCCCATTTTCTCTACTATTATTCCCACTCCCAAAACTCTGCAAAATATCTTTCTCTAAGGTATCCTCAGAGCTGCTCATCCCCAAACCCAAAGGCCTTCATCCTCCTTGACCTCTGTGATATTTAACCCATGTGTCTTCCCCAGCCATGTTGAGTCTCTCTTGGCTAATGGTTTTCATTATCCACTGCCACTGTCCTCTGGGTGAAAATGGGTTATCATGCAAATCAGTCAAAAATACAACCATTAAAAATGATGATGTAGAACAATGTACACTGTTGGCCATGACCCAAGTGACCTTTTAATTTTTCAGGATAACCCTTTCTATTTTTCATAACCCAGTTAAATGAATGAAGTCCCTATCCCTCATAACTGGACGAAGTCCACCAACTTTCCCAGTATCTCTGTGGATTTCTTGAGTGATGCTTGTGTTCATTTACTGTTACCTATCATCTCTGTCCTCCAGACTCCTGCCCCTAGTACAGGGTCACCCTCTATGGCCATGTAAGATGGGTTCTGCACAAATCCAGGAAGCTGCACCCCTTGACCCTGACTGTGGTGGACACCTTGGCATGGCAGAGCTGTCATGGTTAGGAGTGAGCATGCCACACTCTCTGGGTTCAGATTCTGAATCTGCCTCTTAGCAGCGGTGACCCGGAACAATGTATTTACGCTCTCTGTCTGTAGGCAGCACCCCCAGTTTCTTCACCTATAAATTGGGATGAGAATAGCACTGACTTTCCAGGATTGTTGTGTGACGAACGTCCATTAAGGTGAGAAGACCCACTAAGAAGGCTGAGATAGAGATGGGTTTTCTCCACAGAAACAGGGCTCCAGAAAGTGTAGTGAGAGGGGAAAGACACAGGAAGATCATGGGCCAAGGAAAAAAGGTCTGATTGAAGCAGGAAAGAAGGAACCAAGGCCAGTCCAAGCTTCAGTTTTCACTTGGCACCAGAGGTGGCTGCGGGATTCTGAAGGGTGGAAAGCGGGTCAAGGAGAGACAAGGCCAGCTGCAATGGGCACTCACCCCATGCGGCCACACAGGGCCCTGAGCTCTGAGGTCACTGTCTTGAAATTCTTAATAATTTAGAACAAGAAGCTCCCCCTGCCCACTTTCATTTTTATACTGATCTTTAAAAGTTATATAGAGTTGGTTCTGAGCACAGGTCTCGGTGCCAGGGACAGTGTGGGTGTGGGAGGCGACTGGGCAGACACAATCCTATGCAGGAGAAGCACAGAGGTTTGTTCATCTAACTGCCCTCTACTGAACGGCCACTATGTGTTGGCTGCTCTGCTCGATTCTGCAGAAGAGATGAAGTTGCTGGTTTAATGCTCTGATTCGTGAGGAATCCAAGCCAAGGTCTCCTGCTCCAAGGCTGCAGAGCAACATCAATGGAGGTCACCTTTTGTGAGAAGGAACTTCAGCATGGTTTTTTCCCTTCAGATTTTATGTATGGAGAATTGGTAATATTTTGTAAGTGACTTCAAAGGAAAGGGCCCATTAAAATCGCTAGTCAGAGACATCAACACTGACCGTTGATCAGCTTTATCCTTATCTACAGCGGGTTTGAAAGCAGTTCCTCATTTCTTGCCCCAAACTACCACTTTGATATTGGAACAATTAATCCTTAGAAATGCCTGAAAGATGTTTAGCAATCTGTATTGTCCATGGATCAGGAGGTAGAAATTTGAAAAGAGATGTTTAAAAGTTAAAAATATTCGGAGACAGATCATGTTTTAAAAAGATGTCAGAGAGAAAAGATTTGATCATAAATGGTGGTGCCAGCCATCCTTAACGTGAACCTTAGTCAAGTAGCTTTTATTCTGTTTTTTCTTTTTACCCTATCAGGGTTATTAACTTGAAGTGGCCAGGGCAGAGATCAGAGACCTTTCTAAATGATGATGTCAGCTAATCAAAGGGCTGTGATTTCCACGGACTGTACGCTCTGCTAGAAAAAGCAGACAACTGGAAGCTGAAAGATCTCTAAGTTTGATTCCTGAAATAAAGTACTCTGGCTCTCTGTACCTCAGTTTACCCATCTGTACAGGGAGACTTCAGGTCAGAGGACCCCTAGTTGTTGATGACATCACTCTCTAGGCGGAACTCTGCCTAGGTCAGCCTAAAGCAGCAGTTCTCAACCTGTGGGTCACGACCCCTTTGTAGCAATGACAATACATCCTGCATATCAGATATTTACATTACAATTCATAACAGTAGCAACATTACAGTTACAACGTAGCAACAAAAATAATTTTTATGGTTGGGGGTCACCACAACATGAGGAACTATATTAAAGGGTCACAGCATTCGGAGGCATTAGGAAGGTTGAGAACCACTGGCCTAAAGAGACTCTGCGGCCTCCCACACTGGATTAATCCAGCAGCCCACAGGGTAATTCAGCTTACCAGGGATCCAGTTCACAGACATTATCCTCAAAGAAGGAAAGCTTTTATTGCAGGATGTGAAGGAGGGGAGAAAAATATAAGAAGAAAAGGCATTGGCAAAAGCAAATACGGTCTGCTCACCAAAGCCATCTCGGGGTTTCCTTCTTTAGTGGCCCAAAGGAATTAGCAGAGTCCCTCGAAATTCCACCCCTCGCTGTGGAAGGGAAGGCACAGAACAGGCTTCTCTACTGGAGGGGAAGGCCCAGCCGTTGTGCCCCTCCAGTGACATTTGACAGTGTTAACAGAAATGGTTTTTTCACTGTTATTGTTGACACAACAGTGGGAGACAGGATAATATGGCAGGTAGTGGGCAAGGGCCAGGGACACTGCTGAATGTCCTTCAGAGCACAGAGCAGCCCCCACAGTGAAGAATCAATCGGGCCCCAGTGTCCACAGTGCCCACCAGGGTCAAGAAGTTGATCTATGTACCAGAGGTTTATTTCCCCACTGATAGGAATAAGTTCTTCTCCCCTTAGAGAGCAAAAGAAGCTAGTGAGTTTAAATTTAAATAATAACTTTTTCCATTCTACTGTGTTGAATTAAAAATAATTTTTACCTGTATTTCCCCAGTTGAGGGGTTTGGGGCAGAGAACTTAAGAGGGTCTGTGATTTCTGAGGAGTAATTATAGGACCTTGAGGTAGATTCACTTGCTAGGATCTTAGCAGTTCTATGTCCCAGGCGCTCCTCAAATCCGACGTGTCTAAAACTGCACCTTCAGCTCAGAACTTCATCCTATCTCGCCTGGATCCTACCTCCTAGTAGGATCAATCCAAACTGGCTCCCTCTCCCATGTTGTTTATTTCTCTGGGCGACTGTATCACCCACCCAACTCCATAAGGCTCATCTCCCTCCCTCCCTTGCCCCTCTCTCCTCTCTCCCTTTTTCTCCCTGTCCTCTCTCTTCTCTCTCTCCCTCTCTTTGTTCTCTCTCCCCTCTCCTTTGAACTCTCTTCCTTTCTCCCTGTCTTTTCTCTGCTCTCTCCCTCCTTGCTCTCTCTTCTTACTCTTCTAGTTAAGAACATCTGGGTTAGTTCAGTAACTCCTCCCAACTACTCTTCCTTCTCTGGGCTGACCTCACTGCAATCTACCGTGACATAAATCCATTCATACTTCATCCCTATTTTAGAAACTTAAATCCGCTCTTGGCTTTCAGAATAATGTTCAACACTTTACCTAGCTAGGATGATCTAACGCTTGCTCACCTCTGTCCCTATCTCTTCTCACTCTCCGGCTGGGATTCTTTGATCTAGCTACTTTGAGCCCATTCATGTTCCCGCTGCACCTGTCTCAGTGCTGCCCTGAGCAGGCAGGGCTCTGCCCACCCCTTCTCCCAGCCCATGGCTACTCACCTTGAAATCTCAGCTCCAGCACCACTGCCCTGGGAGAGCTTCCTGGATTAGCTGGTCATGGTTCACTATGTGCTCCCCTCAAAATCCTTGGCATAAAGGGTTCTTTGGTCAGATAAATCTGAGACTTTCCCTCTTTCTGGAATGTACAATAAATACTGAAATATTAAAGTTCTCAAAAAGATTACCATAGAAAGACCTATTAATTTTCAATCTAATGTTTCCCAAACTTTCTTGAGCATTTAACTTTTTTTTACAACCCTATTATCATCCTTCTTTGGAAAATGTTGCCTTAGTACAAGGTAGGGAAGGGGGCTTCCTTTGCTCTTTTAAGGCTCCAGGTGTGGCCCTACCAGGTGTGGCCCTATCATGGAGTTATTCTCTAATAGGTAATTAATGCAATAGACTGACTGCAAACCCTTGGTGATGAAATAATCACTGTGTTTTCACCAGTGTTCTATGTCCGGCAGTTAGATCACATTTTAAATACCTGATATATATTTTATAAACAAATACATCATTAGCCAAACGAACCATCCAATTTATTGCTACCGGCAATTCACACGTAGTATTTAAAGAGAATATACGACAAAATTGGTTTAGCAAAATATCTTAATGTCCGAGACAATACAATTTAAAATATTGACACACTTTCTGAGAGTGCCATGTTTAAGTGAATTTCTCAATGTCTTTATCTTAAAGATGAGGGTCTGTGGTCTGGCATACCCACCAGGCTTTAGTATAGAAATGTATTCATTGTTTTGGGAGCCAGTTCTGGATTTTTGATGTTGATTTGTGTTTTGATTTTGAGAAGACCCAAACTAAAGAATACATCAATTCTAAGTTATTTGGGGGTCACTCTATGTCCCCACAGTGGCTACTTAAAACCAGTACAAACTGTCAAACTTCTTTTCCCTTAAGAAGCGAAGAATTTCTTTTTCTATTGTGGAAATAAGCTTTAAAAAAGCAAAGGTGAGGTTTTATGTAGCTCCGTGATCTGTGAAACCACACAGCCACAGTTTTCTTAACTACTTGATTTCTTTTATATCCCCAAAGCAGTCTCTGTAAGGGTCCTAGGAGGTGCTTAGTTTTTAAATATTAAGTGCAAATCCAAAATGACCTTCAGAGACATCAACATGGAAGTTAAAAATGTATATTCCAGATCAAATACTTTGTCATGTGATTTTGAGATGATCACTGACTCTCACTGAGCCCTGTTTCCTCCCGTGTTAACTGAGGGGCTGACTCTCTGCCTTTGGTCTTGAGATAAGGTGCTCCTGGGCCCTCAAATGAGAGCACAGAGAGAAACAGATCCCCAGTGCCCATGAGAGTTCATGCAAGAGTCAATTCCACCAAAGGGATGAAAAAGGGATTCAAGGGCTTTGAATAAGGTCTATCCCTGCAGACCTTGCCATGGAATCAGGCACACGTGCTACCATAATCTGATGATGGTTCTCTGCTGGCCCTGCAGATCCCTGAGGGGATCCCAGGTGTGGGGTGGCCGTGATGCAGGGCAGAGAGCCAAGGTGTACTGCACATGCCCCAGGAGGTGGAACAGAGAGGGAAGGCTTCCCTAACTAAAATAATGTAAGGTGGATGTAAGAAGAACCCTAGCCACA
>NW_003852489.1:522386-529232 GCF_000181295.1 Otolemur garnettii
TCTCTCAAAGACTCTTGTATGGTGGATGAATGGACTCTGCCAAAATATGTGCCAAATCATGCAAACGGTGGTTTTGGTTTCTCAGTCTCTCAAAGGAACGAGTTCCTCCTGGTTCACAATCTCTCAAAGACTCTTGTATGGTGGATGAATGGACTCTGCCAAAATATGTGCCAAATCATGCAAACGGTGGTTTTGGTCTCTCAGTCTCTCAAAGGAGCCAGTTCCTCCTGTCCAGAGCCCAGGCCCTTTGCTCGGTCTTCTCACACCCCCCAGCTGCCTTCTTCAGTCCTCCTCTGGGGAAAGAATAATACCTCCCTGGGGCTTTTGTGAGAAATAAACTAATAGGTACATCAGGACAGTCCTGGTGCATTAAGCACTTGGCACTATTAGCTGTTATTATTTTAAATGTGAATCTTTGGTCAGCTATTACTCCAATGCCTCCCCAAATTAGAGTTCTTTGACCTCTCTATTCTGGATGGATCAAATTCCAACTTGTCTCTCCCCGACCACCACTGTGATTTTGCATGATATTGTGATATAATCTTTCCAAACTGTCTTATTCTCTCCAACCAGATATACTGGGATCAGGAGCACAGGGGCTGTATTGTTAGCACCTAGCACCATGCCCCGCACATAGTAGGTGCTCACTTAGCATTCAGCAAATGAGTTTGTTGATTCTTAAAGCCTCTCTATTCCCTTAAGAAGCAAAGAATTTCTTTTTCTATTGTGGAAATAAGCTTTAAGAAAGCAAAGGTGAGTTTTTATGTAGCTCCGTGATCTGTGAAACCACACAGCCACAGTTCTCTTAACTACTTGATTTCTTTTATATCCCAAGAAAAATGACCAGAACATTGCATAAAATAGCTCCATAATACAGTCTCAAGAACACCTTTGAATAGTTCTCAAAGTAATCAATGGTATTGCGGTGAAACTGTCGCCCAAACGAGGAACTCTTATCCAATGAATCTTTTTGGTAATAGACAATTTTCCTTGCTAATATTTTTGTGGCTAAAGAAGACCCTGTTATCCGTAGCAGCAGTCAAAACTTTTCTCAGTAGGCGAGAACGTTCTAAACTTGTTTCCTAGCAACAAGTTCCTCAAAGGACTTGAAGGGTATGCAATTTCGGAAGACTTTTCAGTACTCTCTTTTGTTTGAAGGGATGAGAGGTGGGGGGATATAAGTCAGGCTATGATCAAAGCCATGTTCCTAACTTCCCCCTGTTAGAGACACCTGTGAGGTCTTTTGAATCACACCAGACGATCAAACTAAGAAATTCAGTCCAATAAAAATATATGAAACACCTACCTGTAGAAAGAGAATTTATCTTTATTCTTTTTTTGTCACCGCAGGCAAGAGTGTCATAATTCCTGGGCTCAAGCTATCCTCTTGCCTCAGCTTCCTGAGTAACTGGGACTACAGGCACCCACCACAATGCCTGACTAATTTTTTCTATTTTTAGTAGAGACAGGGTCTCAGGCTGATCTCAAACTCCACCACTCAAGGAATCCTCCCACCTTGGCTTCCCAGTGTGCTAGGATTACAGGCGTGAGCCACCATGCCTGGCCTATCCCAACTCTATGTGGGCTCGGTAATTTAATAATTTAACAGTCTGTGGATCTATGAACCTCACTCCCAACCACCTTCGTGAATAGTAGATGAGGAATTCTGTGCCCTGCTAAAACAATTAAGGATTCCCCAGTGTGGATGGCAATTGGATTATATTCAGCCATTGGAAAAAGGAGGATTGGAGAAAGGCAATTCAGGAGAGACATTTGGGAAAGTGATACAGCTTTGGCTGCCAAGAATGGAAATATCCTACCTGTACAAGACCCTCCCCATAGCTACTTTCCTAGCTCCATTTTGGGGATTTATCATAATGTTCTTAACTTGGTTTTCCAACTTTGCCTTCTGATAGTAATAACAATTACAGTAAAAGCATCAAGTAGTATTTGTTGGGGACCACTTCACACTATTATTTTGCATATATTATCTTATTTAACCATTACAACCATTCTTTGAAATAGTCCATATTACTTTTTTCTATCCATCTCAGACCATTGAACCAACTTGTGCAATCACACTATTATTTAAAAAATGGCAGAGCTTGGAAAAATCTTGCTCACTGAATCCACTCACCTGACTTGTGCAGATCAACGTGGGTGACAGGGCAAGGTCTTTCTGTGGGTCTGAGGACACATGACCTGCCTGCTCAGTTTTAGAGATGACCTGAAACCACATGAATCTCAGGAGGCAAATCATTTATAGGGATCGTGGGGACTTTCCTGCCATCCCCTGTTAAAACTGCTACCCTGAAAAGTACCCCTTTGAGCAATAGATCCAATAAAATATGGCTTTGGAAGCAAGCTAAACAGTCTGGTGGGCTGCCATGCTGAAAAGTTTGCCTGCACCATTGGCAGATTCTTTCCCAGCACAGGCAGAGTTCTATTCATTCCTCCCCCTTCACTGGTCTTGAATAAAGAGAACACTGGCATTGGTTCCAGTGCCCCTCCTCGCATACCCCACAAAAGCTTTTTATTTCTTGGAAAAGAAAACTCTCCATTTATCTTAATAAGCAGGAATGGAGAAAAATCACAATTTTTAGGAGGAGTTTCATTTAATGGAACAATGTGTCAGAATGGGGCCTTCAAGAACAAGGGATAACCAAAAACAAACGAATGGTGTGCATCTAAGCCATTGAACTAGGCAACCAGACTATCATGTTTCCTCTAAGATTAGACTCAAGAGACAAAGTAAGCATCAGATAGACTTGAAATTCTAGGATATTCAGGGGTAAGGAGCTGAGCGTGCAGTGAGATGGGGCAATTAACTTAAATGTTCTCCTTGTGGGCTACAGCTCCCAATATCCCCCAGAAAAGTCTCCCAATAAGTATATTTTCCTCTTTAGACGTCTTTTTTTTTTTTTTTTTTGCTGTATCTTCAAAAGCAGTTCAATGTCTTTTTTCATTTTGAATTGATCACTGTACAATTTTTTTTACATACTTTTTTTCCTCTCTTTGTTTCAGAGGCTCCTCTTTAAAGACAGGCACTTCACTTGCAGCAAAATGTAAGTATATTGCCTCCTTGAAGTGGTGTCTACTTGTCAGCTGTAATTCCGACAACCCCCTAATCTCTAAGGCTCCCATCTCGCAGTGCTGGGTTTTTAAAGTCTGGCTCAACAAAGGCTGCCACAGTGTGGCTCTGACATTTCACACTATGGATTGGTATGACATCACCGCGCCTTTTAGAAATCATTCTGGAAGCAGATTGAAACTGATTGTGGCTATGACGATGTTGCATCTAAAAAGCTAGATCAAAGTGAAAATTAAAAATGTAGGCAGTAAAGTGGGGACTGAAAAATGTAGGCAATATTCTTTTAAACCTTCTGATCGTGTGACATCAAACATTTGAATATTCAGGTTCTCTCAAATGGCTAAGTTACTACTCTTCATTCCTCACCGTCTAGTCACAGGCCATTTCTTATTTAACCAAGGGGTAGTTACCTTAATAATTCCTTCCCGCGTGTACTGTGTTACGGCCACACAGTAAATCAGTGTTCTTTCTAGAACCAATCTCCTGGTTCAAGAGAAACCTTGATATAGGTTTCTTTACTCTTGGTATTCACAGTATCCTTACCCAAATTATAAACTCCTTCTATTTTGAAAGACCAAAATAAAATGACAGTAGAACAGGGAGTTCTGAGTATTTTGGAGTTTTGCCTTGGGAATTAGGATATGATTTGGGGGGGTTTTGTTGTTGTTGTTGTTGTTGTTGTTGTTGTTGTTTGCAGTTTTTGGCCAGGGCTGGGTTTGAACCCGCCACTTCCAGCATATGGGGCCAGTGCCCTACTCCTTTGAGCCACAGGCACCACCCTAGGATATGATTTTTTTGTTTGTTTTTAATAAAATAATGGTGAGAATAATTTCAACCTAAAAAAAATTAAATTCTATCTGTCTCTGGAATAATTTGATAATGCCCCAAATGCCAGAAACAGTCGATAGATTAACATTCCATAGAAAATCCTACCTGTTCAAAAGTAACTCAAAACATGGTAAGTTTTTTGTCCTACTAAACAAGAAACCCAGAGCTACTTGGTAGATGGCCGAGCCAGGTGAACCAGGGAAAGTACATCAACTCTCAGCTCTTGAATCACATAGAATTTCCAGAGAGGATACCCCTAAGCAATCACAGAAGATTTTCATTATGCATTCTTATACTTAACCAGAATCCAGAAGTCCTGCTTGAACTATACATATCACACAAGTTCTAGTACACTGTCTTTTGAATCAGTTAGTCACCGAGGAAATTATGTGCTCAGCTAAACAGCAGGAGAAACTTAGTTGTCACTGATTTCCCCTGGATATTTTTTGTTTGCTCTCTAGAATACATTGATCCCACTGCTGTAGACCAAATAGTCAAACCTCAGCATCAGAGATATTCACCCTCAAATTCATGTCAAGGTATTACACATCCACTGGAACATTTTAAGATGTTAATCTCTGTGTTGTGTTGTTTGGGTCTTTATCGCGTTATCAAGACACCTGCATGGTATGCATATTTGAAGCAGCTCTCGCCAATGAAGTCTTGTTAGATTTTATAAGCCGTCTTAGAAAGCAGTCTATTCACGTGCTATCATGAGTATGTTGTTTGTACAAACGTTAACTTGGACCGTGTTCTTTCTTTTGAGTGTGGAATGCTGTTCAGGAGAAATTACCTATTTCTTTCCCTGCATATTGCTATTTGGTAGCCCTTTATCATATCCCTAGTGCCTCTTGCCTTTTACCACTAGTTTCAATGGTTTAATGGTACATACTAAAAGATAGTTGGTATAGGTTCATGGCAAAAATGAGATGAAGGGGAATTTAAGAAAGGATTAAAAATTATTTTATGGAAATAACACCCATGTATATGTAACTCCATATATAACTCTCTAACATCTTTTTTTTTTTTTTTTTTTTGCAGTTTTTGGCCAGGGCTGGGTTTGAACCCGCCAGCCCTGGTATATGGGGCCAGCGCCCTACTCCTTTGAACCATAGGCACCACCCCTCCCTAGCATCTTTATTAGAATTTTAGTTGAAAGCACCTTTTTCCTTCCAGATTAGGGGAAAAGAGGAAGGAAGCTGGATATTTCACCTTAGAGGGCTCCATTTGAGAGTGCTATAATTTCGCATATTTTTCTCAAAGCTATATCAAGTGCTTGGTGACCTATTTTGTTAGTAGGTTTTCTAAAAAGTTAACTTGCAGTGGGGTTTTTACACCATCCAGACAAAATGGGACTGCCTGACTCCCCAAGCCATCTCTGAGCAACTGGGGAAGGTTGGTCTGACCCACGGAGTCATGGAAACACATTAAAATAACCGGGCAATTGTGCCTTGGGCTCCTTTTGGCAGCCACCCGGGATCAGCCTCTCTGCAGTTGACATTGTGTTCTAATGATGCCTGTATTATATTATTCAACCAGTACAAATGAAAAACGACCTAATCAGCTCTCCATTCAGACAAGACTTAGATCTATCGTGAAGGGTGGGAGGCTTTCCAAGTCAAGGTGCTGGATTGGTGTATGGGACACTCGCAATCCCAACCTCAGTGATGGAGGACAGCCTTGGCTAAGTCAGGGAACCATGCGCTCCCCCATAGAGAAATAGGGCTGAGCCATGAGAGAGACTCAGGACTACAAATCAGAAGGCTATTTATTGCCAAATCCCAGGGTACTCTCTCAGAAGTGCTATGGTTTGGAGAATGTTACTTAATTCCTCAGTCTGGAAGTATCTTCAGTGGTGGGTGGGGTGGGGAAGGAAGACATTTTTCCCTACCTTCTTCACACGGTTGTTGTGATAATCCCATATGGTAACGTTTTGGGAAAAAATAACCATCTAAAAGTGTTTTGTATCTTCAAATTCTTTTTTTTTTTCTTTTTTAAAAAACAGAGTCTCACTTTGTCATCCTCGATAGAGTGCCATGGCATCTTAGCTCACAGCAACCTCAAACTCTTGGGTTCAAGCGATCCTCTTGCCTCAGCCTCCCAAGTAGCTGGGACTACAGGCACCCACCACAACCCTGGCTATTTTTTGTTGTAGTTGTCATTGTTGTTGTTTAGCAGGCCCGGGCTGGGTTTGAACCTGCCAGCCCCAGTGTATGTGGCCAGTGCCCTAACCACTGAGCTATGGGCATTGAGCCAATCTTCAAATCCTTTAATAGATTACTAGAGACTCTCCCTGTTTTAGTGGAGGTCCCTGGGATTCTAGTGGCAATTTTTCACCCTTAAACTTAATACTATACAACAGAAGAAAATAGAACCATATTGGGCCAAAGCAGTGCCCCAATGGAAAGACTTGTACCCACATTTTTATGTTTCTTTTCAGCTACATATATTTTTTAGGACCATTGCCTCTGGTGGAAGAGAATTGTCTTCTGGGTGGTATGGGTGAGAAAGTTACCAAACAAACCTGAATTACCCAGAGGCCCGTAAAATGCGCAATTGCTTTTTAAGAGGCATGGTGATATTGTGTGTTCCTTTCGATTTTTGGCAGTAACCATTTTCTGCAATTTGTGGTTTTGCAATTTCTCTTTACGCAGACAACACCCTGGCTCTCATTCAATGCCCCATTGGTGGGGGTGAGGTGGGGGGAAGAGAGAGATTCCCTGGGGCTCTGACTGATCCAGAAAAAGAAGGAAATGTTAATGAAATAAGTCAGAAAGAACGCTAGAGACCAGTGGAAGCTGGTTGGTTAGAGAGCAAGAAACAACTCTTTAAAATTGCATGGTGGGGCTAAGATTTTATCTGGGCTTTTCTTGTCCTGGCCAAGGTCTGTTTCTTTTTCTTTCTTTTTTTTTTTTTTTTTTTTTTTT
>NW_003852489.1:529252-539410 GCF_000181295.1 Otolemur garnettii
TTTTTTTCTTAGGGCAAAGTGTATTTATTTATTTCTTAGCTTTCACCTCATTTACTTAATCACAGTGTTAAGACATTTGTGTTCAATACTTGATAGATTTGACTTGTACCCTTGCAATATACTCCATAGGTGTGGTCCCCCCAGTAATCCTCCCTCAAGGTCCATTTCTTTAAACCCCTCTTGCCACTCACTGAGCTTTGTCTGAGTTACAAACGTCAATCTCTTTTCTTTATTCATCCTGTGTTCAACAAGCCCAGAGAAGCGGTCTCTCCCATGGGCTGCCCCGCCACTCCTGGCGGGATTTTCTTTAACTATTCTGTCTCTGATTGTCCACTCACCAATTATATCCTCTTGGTTGGTGTGGATTAGCTCAAGGTCCATGCCCCAGAATATTTCCACCTCATTCTAGTTTCCTTTTCTTCCCCTTCCCCATGGCTGAAATGCCCTCTGCAGGGGAGGTCTGTGGCCCACAGACAGTAAAGGGATGTAGCATTTATCCAGGGGAGAGTGATTTGTTTTATTTCTATTCATCGCCTCTGGAAAGGCTTTGCAGACTTTTGTTTGCCTTTTTTATGGCTGCTAGGCACTGGGCTGAAGGATTTAAAGTTGCATCCAGTGTTAACCTTGTATTCCTTTTCTGTTTACTTCTTTATACCAGAACAGTCCCCTGTTCTCCACGGAGCGGATTCCCAGGCTTCTGCCCAGAGTTCACGGGCTTGCTTTGCACAAAGCCCACATATTTCTTCTCTTGTCATAACCTAAATGTCACTGCTTCTTTTGTTTCTGAGAGCAATATAAAGATAATTGCTATTCATCTGTTAATTATAATCCCCCAATTCCGCATATTTGGGGGAAATGTGATCTTGCTCTGTGTGTGTGTGTTCTAAATGGTTAGGGAATTGTTTCTGTTATGAAATCGTAAATCATGGGATTTTCATTTTGGAAGACACTTTCACTCTGATGCAGTTCAACATCCCACCTCAAGCTGGCATCCTTCTGACAACAGCCTCTCTAGAAACCCTCTCCCTTCTTACACGGTAGCCCAATCCAGTTTTTAATGATTAATCTTCATACTCAAACTTTCTTTTGCTAACCTGAGATAACCTCCTATGACTTCAGGTCACCTTTGCTGGTTTGCCTTCTGGACCAACTCAGAAGAATTTGATTCCTTTTTCCATATGACAACTCTCCAAATATTTTGGAATCTGATCCCATATACTCTCTGAGTCTCCTTTGTCCAGGCTAAACATCCCAGTTCCTTCAGCCATCCTTCAAATGGATTGCTCTAGTTATCTTTTTCCACTAGTTCCAATCATATTTTTCAATGTTTCCCTTTAAATGTTATGGTCTGGGCCGGGCATGTTGGTTCACGCCTGTAACCCTAGCACTAAGGGAGGCCCAGGAGGGTGGATCCCTTGAGCTTAGGAGTTCAAGATCAGCCTGAGCAAGAGTCAGACTCTATCTCTACTAAAAATAGAAAAATTAGCCAGGCATCGTGGCACATGAGTAGTCCCAGCTAGTCGGGAGGCTGAGGCAAGAGGATCATTTAATTAAATTAAATGTTACGGTCCAAACTAAAAAGAATACTGCTAATATGGCTGACCATTATAGTGGTCCAAGAAAGAAAAAGACCAAAAAAATTTCATCCTGGCCTTATCAGTTCTATTACTAACCACTAAGATCACATCAAAAAATTTAACACCTCTTAAGTCCCGGGGTTAACCCCCTAAAATCTCTAGATATGTTTCATAAAAGCTGCTGCAGAAGTGGATGTTTCCAGTCCTATGTTTACACACTTGGTTTTAAACTAGGTGTAGAATATAAATGTCTTAACACAGTGACTAAGAAAATGCCATGAAGGCTATGTTAACCAGTTTGATGAAAATATTTCAAATTGTATATAAAACCAGCACATTGTACCCCATGATTGCATTATTGTATACAGCTATGATTTAATAAAAAATAAAAAAATAATAAAAATAAAAACTACCTTTACACTTAGCCCTATATCACCAATCAATTTCAAAATATTGGTGGAAACTATTAAGAGCTTTTTGAATTTGAATGATTATAATTCCTCTCCCAACCTGATCTGCCCCTTGACTTCACTCACGAGATTGATGGAAACAGTAGATGTCCGGATTTTAAGCTCCTCAAAGGTGGAACGGTGTTTTATGCATTTTTGTCTCTCCTGGAATGTCTGTGACATTCTCTTAAACAGCCAGATGCTCAGTAAATGCTTTTATTGCATCCATCAATAGAATAAAATACAGGCAGCTTCCCAACACCCTGACAGAGACTTATCTTTAGATTGATATCAGTGCCCTTTAGCAATGAAGAAAAATACTAATTTTACAGCACGCTGCTAATTCTTGGCAATTTTATAGCATCATGGTGTTAACTAATAGTGTGATCTCAAGGGGCAGATTGCCTGGAATTTAACCCAATTAGACTGTGCTTGGCTACATGCTCTGGAATAAGTTAAACTACCTCTCTAGATTTGTTCCTGAGATGTAAAATGGAATAGATTGCATCTGCCTCATAAGGTTGTTGTGATGATCAATCCATGTAAAGAATATAGAAAAATGACTCATGAAATAAAATAATAGTTCACAATAATAACAGTTGTATTGTCATTTTTATTGTTGTTCTCAAGATCTACTAGTGTAACCACCCAATCCGAAGAGAAATGAGTGCTAATCTGGTATGACTTGTTCATAGTAAACTCTTATTAACTCCAAACAATATTCTATTACCAACTGCTAGTATAACCTTGACTATAATAGACTGTTTTGTGGCCATCTGAGTTCAGGATCAATGTGACGCTTCCATGAGAAAAAGAAACCTGTGTGCACATGTGTATGCATCTATATACATCCTTATCAATGTTACTGATATAATGAATTATAGCACACAATCGACAAGTAATAATGAAATATATCCTACTCCTTATTGTAAATTCTGTATAGCCAGCTGAGTCTCACAGAATATTTTCACTGGCTTTTGCTGGACTTACCCTGTAGTCCATCTAAGACTATGAGTGTTAGTACTCTAGTGTCTGTTATATATATGCAACTATCTTTTATTAAATTATCTATTCTGTTTAGTAATCTATCTATTATATGGGACTATCTTCTAAACCCAGTTGTTGGTTTGTCTTTTTACTTTTTCAACAAAAGTACCAAAAACATATATGGGGAAAGAACAGTCTCTTCAATAAATGGTGCTGGGGAAACGGAATGAGCACATTTGATTAATCCAGTCGTGAACCGATGAGCTCTTGCATTGGTCCCACATCTTTGCATATGAAGTGTGCTGCAATAAACACTTAAGTGTGGAGATTTTTTTTATGGATCTTTTCTCTTATGCTCTTGGATAATCTCACAAGAGGTCTGTGCATTTTGTTTATTTTTCCAAAGAAGCAAATTTTGTTTTGTTAATCCTCATATTGGTCTTTAGTTGTCTTGTTTTATTTTCCCATTCATTTCATTGTGCTCTGACCTTGGTTATTTCTTTTCTTCTGCTGGCTTTGGGTTTGGTTTGTTCTTCCTTTTCTAGTTCCTTGAAGTGTAACATTAGGTTGTTCATTTCTGAAATTTCTATCTTTCCAATGGGGGCATTTAAAGCTATGAATTTTTCCCTGAAGAATGTTTTTGCTATGTCCCATAGATTTTGACAGCTCTGGCCCCTGTGTCATTCAGTTCAAAGAACTTTTTGATTTCCATTTTAATTTTATTCTTGACCCAATATTTGGTCAGCAGCAGTTTGTTTAATTTCTATGACTTATATAGGGTTTTTTTGTGTGTGTGATCACTTTCTAGTTTTATACTGCTGTGGTCTGAGAAGGTACATGGTATGATTTCAATTTTTCTGAATTTGTTGAGACCTACAATTTCAATATTAGTTCACTGAGTTCACTTCCCATATCTCTCTCAGTGATTTCTCAGATTTTTTAATGCTCTTCCCTGCTCCTTTGAATCTTTGGGTTCCCTCACGAGCTTTGTCTTCAAGCTCTGAAATTCTTTCTTCTCCTACATTTACCCTGTTGTTGAAGCTTTCTGCTGTGTTTTGAAACTCCCTAAATGACTCTTCCACTTTTTTAAGTTCTATTATATCTTTTCTTATGTTGTGTGGTTCTCTGGTGACTTTTTCATTTTTCTAATTAATTTCCTGTTATATCCTTTGGCTTCCTTATGTTGGTTTTCAACTGTCTCTTCAATTCCATTCATCTTAGTTGCCATCCATATTCTTAATTCCATTCCTACCATTTTGGCAATTTCCTCGTGGATGGTGGCCACTACTGTAGCTCCACTAGGATCCCTTGGAGATGTCAAACTATTTTGTTTTTTCATATTACCAGAGTTATTTTGCTGGTTTCTTCTCATCTGGCTCCTCTTATATTGACTCTGAGTTAATAAAATTGCAGGGCACCTAGTCCAGGAGCAACAGCTACTCAGGACTGGGGGTCTGAGTGAAGGGTCAGACCTCAGAGAGGTTGTACGGGCCCAGTGGTAGTGGTGGGGCCCCAGTGTGAGAAAGCTGAATACATGAGTAATATTACCATTCGTCTTTATGGTTTTTAGATTTTTATACTTGAAATTAAATGCCACATCACTATTAATCCAAGCAGACTGCATACAGCCAGCAGAGGAGGATGAGTATCACTAGATCCAGATGACTTTAATAGAGTTGTTAGATTATATAGTTACTAACGAGTTCTGGCGGAGTATGGGGAGTCAAGACATCAAGCTTCCTAGAATTCCCACCTTGGCCCTCTGGAGCTTGCCCTAATTGATTCCTCAGTAAAACAGACAAAGCACTGATTTGCATTTCAAAGGGTTTAATTTAGACAAAGATCACTCAGACGACCAACTTTTGGTTCTATTCAAACTTCAATGTATTTCCTTAATCCTGATAATTAAAGTGTTTCTAATTTCCATGTGTTTCCCAAAAGAGCTTTCAATAATATTAAACATATGAATTAACAAGAATTCTCTGACTACTTACTTGTCTATAACCCCTTGAAATTTGTTGGGTATAGCTTTACAAAACACCATTTGTATTTCTAATACTCAATGGTTTGTTTTTGCAATAGGCAAATTTACCTATATGTGAAAATAGCCAAAATAGAAAAGAAAAATAACAGTTAAATCATGTGGGAAATGTTACCTGTCTTCCCACTCAATAATCCTTTGGCATAGGAAGAGCAGAGAGAGGGAAGGAGAGAGGGGGTGGATGAAGGGAAGAGCAGAGAGAGGAAAGGAGGGAGGGGAGTGGGGTCTTGGTGTGTGCCACACCTTTTGGGGGCAAGACACAATTGTAAGAGGGACTTTACCTAACAAATGCAATCAGTGTAACCTGATTTCTTGTACCCTCAATGAATCCTCAATAATAAAAATAAATAAATAATAATAATCCTTTACCAGACACAAGAAGCAGTGGATGGTCTGGAGCTCTTAGCTCCTATATAATTCATTTTCTGCCCTTTCAGATCCTCCATAAAATGGATAGTGACTCTAATATTTAGCAAGGCTGTTTTGTGTGTATGTGTGTTTTACTTCATAATACCTAAACAAATGACAGTTACTTTATCTGTGCTCAAGAATGATCTTTCCTGCCACACTGGTGCTGGACTTCATTGACAGATGGTTCCATAGTGCACTTTTATGGGTAATTTAATGAATTTTTACAGCTAATTTTGATGACTGATGATTTTTACTCTACATTCTGACTTTAAAGCCAAAATCCCACAGGAGTGGTGACTTCATTGCAGTTCTAAAATTTCATCAGTAACATTTTAAAGCTGATAGCAGACACTTGACATGATCCTATTTTATCCATATACAAGAGAAGATTATTTCATTTACTGTATTGTAAAAAGAGAAAATATTCTAGTCCATTTCAATGATGTCATTAACATGAAGATGAAATAGCGATGGGAGCTATGAGGCACTATCAAGAGAAACGCTCTTCTCTAAGGAAACTGGTAGAGTCTACTTTTATTCTGACATCGTAACATAGACCTGCAAGAGCTGTGCTGGTCATTGGTTTTGGCAGTTTTGCTAGAGCACTAAGTCCTGTTTTTAGGATTTGGATTCTTTTAATAGGAGAGCATTTTTGCAATTTATTAAAAGAGAAGACAGGCAGCTTCAGCCTGCTAAAAGGTCAAAGAGAACAAAGCAAATGGGTCTCCTTCTTTGAATCAAGTTAAAATGGCCCTACCTATCAAGATAGCATCTCTGGGTAGATACGTGTATTTATCCAGAAACTGGCACCTGTAATAAAAGTTTCACCTTCCTATTGTTTCACATAACCATTGCTCCTAATATGAGAAGAAAGTCAGTCGCGGTTACAGAGTGATTTCAAACTGCATTAGAGATATAACTTAGGGTGTATGCTACTCAAGTAGGGGTCCTCTGCTTATTGTGCTTGTTTGAAGCAAACCTATCTCATATATAGGATCATGGGAAGAGGTTTCAGTGAAGATTCAACAGAGACCTTTTTTCTGTTCTTCTTCTAAGAAATTAATCTCCTCAAAGAGCTCAAGTCCCTGATAGATATTATAGTATCATCCCCTGACCCATTCTTTGGAATGTCAAGTTAATGACTGCAGCGTAGGTTCCAAAGTTGCCCTACTTCATTTTTGGGATTCATTTAGTTTCCAGCTTTTTCTCAGTATTTTCTTTATAAATCTCTTTTGCTATTTTTCTTCCTAGTGGAGCTCATCCTTTGAAGGTCTTAGTCTATCATACCAATAGTTAAGTTATAATAAGTATGACATTCTTATTAAGCCAAATGAGAAATTGCCGATCAGAACTTGGATTTATGCGGATGCGATCAGTGTTATCATGTGTGTTGTTATAATTCCCTAAAGAAACAAAGAAACGTCCTGTTTCATTTAGATCTGTTTTAAATATAGGCAATTTCCTTTGCTGTGCACAATATGTAACTAATAATTATGCTAAAATCTGACATACAAACGTTAAAGGGAAGTCATGCATTTAGCGGGGAGTTTTCATTCAGAGAACTAAAAGACGCTTACACAATTCCTAATTACATCTTGTCTTTCCTGCACAGTCTTCAAGCAGCGATTGCTTATTCCAGAGTTCTGTTTAATTTTTCTTCAACTGAAAACACACAGTAAACCAGCTTATGTCAAGACCTGCTGCTTTCAGCATGTAGAATGGTTTCTTTCTTAAATCTGTGTTTATAAGCAGAATTATATCTAGCAGTTTTTCATTGCCCATTCATTTTACAAAACAACAAAAGGGAATACAATAAACTATTCAGACAATTGACAAAGAAATGCTGCTTTGCAGACAATGGCATCACTGCTAAGCCTGATGGGTAGTCAGCACCACATAAGGAAAATTTGAAATGGTTATTTGCTAGCTGAGGCATAAGTCTAAATTTGATACAGGAAGGCAAATTTAGGGATTTTAATATATAATATGCAAAAATTTAGATCATTTGAGAGTCAAGCGGTTTAAAAGTTAAGCATCATGTATGCTAGGAGAGACATAGATTTCTTACAGATATTTCAGGCCTAGACTCAACCCTAAGTAAAAATAAATACACAACAACAGTAACAAAAACCCAGTAGGATAAATATTTCAGTTAGATAGTAGTTACATAGCAATTGTTACCATTTACTGTTATTGAATGTTTATCATGTGCCAGGCATGAGACTGGGCATTTCATACTTGTGATTTTTCCTAATGATCTGATTTTATCTTATCCCTAACACTGCAAAAGAAGAAGTACATTTTGCAGAAGAAACTGAAAGTCAAAAAGAAATCATTTGCCCAAGATCACACGAAACTAGAAAATGGAAGAACGAGAATTAAAATCAAGGCTGAGTGTAAAACTCATGCTGTTTTTCCCCACTCTTTTTTTTCTTAAGACCATCAGTTAACACAATAAAATTGTTACATTTTTCCAGATTTCTAACTTAACCTTGTTATGTTTCCTCTAAAACTACATTCTAGAAAATTTCTTAGAGACTAGGGAGCAAGGTCCTGTTTGCTGCCTACATTAAAGTGAATAAAAAGCAATATTGTTTTAACTACTGTTAATTCTAGAGAAGAATTGGGCAGAACAGCGTCCTCCAGTCAGACTTGTCACAATAGCTTTGAATGTGACACAATACTTCAGAAGAAAGTGATGCGATGTATTCGCTCCTCGGCAATCACGAGATCTACACCAGGAAGGTTTAAATAACATGGCTGAGGTCTGGCCCTTCTGTCCATTATATCGTTGACTCCTTGCCACATTCTTTGGTGGATATCATGATTACCATCCCACAGACAGACTCAGAGAAGTTAACAAAGTCATGCAACTAAAACCCAGGTCTGTCTATCTTACCCTATGACGAGGAGTGTGAGAAGTCTGGTGCACACATCCATGGGCAGAAGAAGAGGTGATAGACTCCTCTCTAGAAGATGCATGTTCTTGTACTGCCAAATATCACTGTTGTTATAGGCTCCCCAAAATTCATTCTGCCTCTCATTTGTCAGTATACAGCGATAATCATTGTTTCCATTGATTGTACACCAGTCTGTGCCAATTGCTTAGCTATGTTTTTATGTATGTTACACCTGGAGAAATAAATATCTGTTGAATGAATGCAGGACTTCAGACATCATTTAATAACATAACAATGTTGTGAGCCTTCAGTTTCCATTTTCATGTAGGTGGAGGCCCACATGAGAGGTTGATGGAGACCATATCGTGTGGCTAGAGGAGCTGGAGTCCAAGAATCTCTCAGACTCCAAAGCCCAAGTTCTTCCCAAGAATGGTTTTACCTGGAGGTTACCGCTAGTGGATATATATAGATATTTTTTTTGCTTTTGCTTTTGTGTTCTGAGAGTTAGATTTTATCACATTTTATTTGGAAATCTGTTTGACGCTTATTGCAGTTTCCCCAGAAGCAGCCCCTGAGGGAAGGATGAAAGTACATATGGGTTATTAGAAGGTGATCCCAGGAAAGTTGAGGAAGAAAGTGGGGAAGTGAGCCATAGAAGGAAAGGCAGCCCAAAAGGCATATTATCAAGTAAATTAACACCGTGAGCCATTGAACCTAATCCCACTGGGCAGACTAGGACCAAGAAAGACTCCCGGGGGGAACAACAGGCAACAGAGCTGACAATCCCAGGTCACCTACAGCCTGGCTAGAGCAGCGCAGGGCGTCATTCAGCAAGTAACTTACCTGGGGCTCAGAGCATCCCTACCTTTGTGATTTCTGCAAGAAAAGGTTGTTGAAAGACATAAAAGTAGCTCTGCATGAATGATCAGATCACAAGTCTCCAAATTATAAACGTGTCAACTATCCACTCATCTGTAAATTTAAAGGAAATGTAAGTAAAATCACAACCGGATTATTTATAGAGCTGGATAAACTTATTCTAAACCCCACGTAGAAGAATAACAGTCCCAGAAGAGCCAAAGCAACTCTGAAAAGGAACCAAGTTTGGGTAAATTTCTTGTGACTAGAGAGCTAGACTTACCAAGTCACACTCAGTAAGGTATTGTGTATTGTCATAGGGGTGCTGGGATAGGATAGGGAACCCAGCAATGGACCCATAGAGGACCTTGCAAATAAAAGTGAAAATCACAAGATTTTCCACATCGGTGGGGAAGGATAGATTGTCCAGTATTCCAGGTCTGTTAGCTTTGCATGTGGAGATGAATCAGAAAGGGATGTTCTTTTTTTCCATGTCTGAAACTGTCCCACCATACTTAGTGAAACTTCATCACTGGGGCAGTTTCCAGTGCTCTCTGGATTTTCTGCTACAACATCATTTACACTTTTTCCAAGAAAATAAACAAAATGCTGAGAAATTTTAGAAAAAGTATTTGTATTTTTTGTTCAAGTAAATTATACAAACATAAATTACTATCTTGACCAATAGACAGCACAGTGGTAATAAACACACATATTCTTTCCGCCCTTCAGTCATGTCCTCCCCCTCCCCTTCCTGGCCTCTAGTAACTGCCAATCTACTCTCTGTCTTCACGAGATACTCTTTTTTAGCTCCCACATTTGAGGGATAACATGCGATATTTGTGTTTCTATGCTTGGCTTGTTTCACTTAACATAACGGCCTCCAATTCCATCCATAGTGGTGTAAATGACAAGACTACATTCTTTTTTATGGC
>NW_003852489.1:540912-541924 GCF_000181295.1 Otolemur garnettii
CACAGCTTTGGAATGGGATAAAATAATCTTTGAAATGTTTCTGAAAACGCACTCTCTGACGCAGGGAGTAAAGTAATCAAAGAAATCTTATTTTGATTTTGTGAAGGCGACAAGTGGAAACCTAGTAAACACATGTATATGTAAAAATAAAGAAAAAAGAAAGCAATCTTATTTAAGGGTATGTAGCTGATTTTTCAAAAACGAAGCCTCTGTTTTGAGGCAGGTTTTATTATAGGTAAGCCAATCCTGGACGTAATTGCATATAGATCAGCAAAAACATTTGTCAAGCAATTAGCAGAGACCGTAAATCTCATACTGCCTGAAAGGTTTTCCCCCCATTTTCCAAGTTTCCAGATTAGGATTTCATCTCAGAACTAAACCATTTTCATTTCCACTTACTGTTTTCACACTAATAACCAACTATTTGACCTTCTCTCATTGGTTCAAACCCCAACCCAAAAGAAAGTTGAAAACCAAAAAGGAAAAAGGGGGTCCAACAAGAAAAGTAAAAAACATTTAAAAAACTACCAGTCCTCCCAGCTTCGGTAGAAGGAGAACTGTGAGTCCTTAGAAAAGATTCCTAACGTTGAGAAGCTATTTAAGAACATATTCAGCTATCCATCCATTCTTCCATGTACTTACTAAATCCATATTTAGTAATGCTTACTACTTACCCCATGCTTTTTTAGATATTGAGATTTCAGAGTTATTTATTAACTCATAAACCCTTTGAAAATATCAAGTTGTCTCAAGGCAATTAGCATTCGGGCATTTTTTTGTGAATTATAGACGCCGGTTTAACCGCAGAACGCAGACTCACAAGCTGACTTCCATCTGCCATTCAGAACCTTTTCAGGGTGATGATATGTGCTCAGGGAATTCCTTTCTGTCTAAGGTCACATCTTGCCCTTCTTCAGTCTATAGATAAAGAAACAGAAGACGTGGGGTGATAAAGTGGTTTATCCAAAGTTACACAGCCAACCCTTGACAGAACCATCACTAAAACTCTTGG
>NW_003852489.1:542378-576707 GCF_000181295.1 Otolemur garnettii
TTTTATCAACTCACAGTACATTTTGACAGGTTGGTTCTTGAACCGTTCTGAAGGCCGGTGGGAATGCAGAGCCCAGGAGGGCAAAAACGTTTTGGTAAGAAGCCAGAACACTATAGTCCTGGTGTACGGCTCACGGAAGGTCCAGCTTCCTTCAGGGATAACGTTACACCACCTAGAGGAGTAACAAAGGATTGGCTTGGGGTGGGCTCACATTGTGTCTGGAAATTGTATTCTGAGCATGCCTTCTAATGCAAGCCCATGACGAATTCTCTCTTAAAACTGAGGTTTTTATAAGGACTGAGCAATGGAACTCTCAAGGTTACAAAGGTCATCTATTCTGTCAAGAATTCGGAGAATAGCTATTCAGTATTGCTGAAGGTTTTTCTAATGCTGACCCCAGTGGTCGTTTATGAAAAATTAAGTGTTTAACCAGAACCTGTATCAGAAAATGATGAGAGAGCCCAAGGCAAATAGAGCAATTCTTCAGCATATCGGGTTCCTAAGCCGCTCTCCCATCCTCATCGTTATTACATAGAGTTGGTAATTTTGTAGCATTCTGGAGTGCTCTGGTGCCCAGGAGAGGGCAAGCTGTAATGTTTTCACTGATTAAAAAATTATAACAATGAGACAGTGCTCCGTGGCTAATAAGAGGCTGAGAGTAGCTGAATCAATGTTGGTGTTTTTATCTGATGGAGGTTCCAACACAGCTGCTCTAATGATGTGACCCGAGTGTGCCGTGACGTGCGGGTGGTCAGCTTTGCACGTTCTCCAGCCGAGGCGGATGACTCTGCTCCTTTTCCCCTGCCAGAGTTTCTCCATATTTCCTTTCCCTTGGTTATGATGTCTTCCTCTGGCACTGCAGGCAGGTTGGGTTCCCTCGCTCTCGTGCTGGTGCTCAGAGAGAAACAAGCCTCCTTCTTCTCCTGATTCATCAACTGCAGACTTCTCAACACCTGCTGCACATCAGAATCACTGGGGAGGTTGGAAACCCCCCTCTAGGCTGCACCCCAGATCACTGACTTCAGCCCCCTAGAGTAGAACCTCCACAAGACAGAGCTAGAGATCAAGAGAGGACCCCCACAAGCATGGGCCCCAGATCCCTGGTGTCTGGGTGTAGGGAGAAGGGATGGTGAAGAAGGAGACTGATGCAGGAATGGGGGGCAGGGGGTACCTGTTCTCTGACAGAGCAGAATCTGATCCTGTGGCTGTCACTGCAAATAGATGGCAACGCTCAGATGCAAAGGACCCGGCTCCTTCCGTACCTTCTGCCTCCAGCCACTAGACCAGTCTGGCCTCTGAAATTCATTGACACGAGGATTTGACTTAAATAACCATAGTCGGAGAGGGCCAGAGAGAGGAAGAGTGAGCAGTGAAGGGGGCAATGAACACTTGCAGGAGGTCTGAGGGTGGGGAGGAGTGCAGCACGGAAGGACTTTGTCCACTCCTCCTACCCTTGGTCGTGACTATTTGACGCTCAGATGATGCTCTTTTGAGCCAGCCCCGTGTTGATGGTGTTTCAGGAGATAGCGCTGGTGGTGGTGTCTCCATAATCCTTGAACAAGGGCTATAGAAGACCCTGGAAAGAACATTGGTGTCTTGGGGTACAGAGAGAATAGAGGAGGCGAGAAGTATGTCCTGGCTTTTTTCAGGCTTCCTGCCTGTTTTAAGTCACAGCCCAGCTCCAAACAACTGCGACGTAGGATTCATCTCCCTGCGACCACAACCCACCAAGCACAGACCTTTGCTACCCCCACCAAAGGACACTCATTCCTCTCTTTAGGTTCAGGCAGCATAGGAGATAGGAACAGACTTACAAAAAGAAAAGAGAGCATTTCTGTCTTTTCTTTGGTATCCCGAAGAAGTCAGAATTAATGACATAAATTTAGAAGTGGTTAATTTTTAATGGGAATTTATATGTTACCCCAGTGAAAAAGGAGCCTGTTTAGAAAGCAGGAAGATTGGTGTGGCAGTGTAACCCAAGCAGGCTTTGTAAATGGGTTAACTTTCCACTGGACTATTGTGTATCACACAGCTTTTACACGGGCTTGTTACATTTTAGACATTCAGGACCATCAAGTCTAAACCGTTTGGGGACCTTGGTTACATTTTCTCATTACTGGTTAAGCACCATTAATCTAGTATTAGGTATTTATGTAGGAACTGCAAAATTGCTATGGAGAAAAATTAGTAGATGGTAATTTTGCCGAAAGAAAGAACACATCAGGAGCTGAGCCCTCCTGCCCAGAGAGGGGCCGTGTCCATCCTGAATTCCTTCATTGTTCAGCATTATACGTCAACTCATGCTAGAGTGACTCTGAGACCAGCCTGACAGGAGTGAGAAAAGATTGATGAAAACGTTTTCAAGAACTCGAGTTAGGCCACTTTATTGGGAAGCAGGGGAGTATGAATTGTAGTCCCTTATTTGTGAGCCTAGAAGGAAATGATTATTTGCAAAATTGCAAAATAAGAAAAATGTACTATTTCTCAGAACCCAGGCACTTTCCTCTCGACAGACGTAAGCTGACTCTCTCGTAGTTCTCTAGCCCTATGAAAGGAGGCTGGACTTCATGCCTGGGGTTTGCTTTTCCGTGGTGGAGAATTATTGGAGGGTAAGAAGCTTGGAGTAAAGAGTGGAAGAAAGGGAGTGTCACGTTTTAAAGATAGAAGAATTAATAGGAGGTGAGAGGGCAGAAAAGGAGACTGTCACCTGCTCACAGTTTTCTGGAACAATCGCATTAGGCCACATGCAATTAGCAATTAAAATAAACATTTAAAATTTTTAAAACAACATGTACCGTTTTAAGGACCAACTATGAAACAGTCATTTTGTATATTAGACTGAAGAATGTTTAGAACAAATTTATGCAGAAGTTAATATCCCTGTTTTATAGATAGGAAATTAAGTTCAGAGTTATAATTACAGCCTAACACTGCTTGTCTAGAAAGAGGCATATCTGGAATTCAAACCCAACTCTCGCTCTTTTGCCAAACACTACTGTCTTCCAGTCTTATCATGAGTCACTGAAGTGAATTGTTAGATCCGGCCTTTATAGTCATCTGCTCATTCACTCATTCATCCATTCATTCATATTAGGCCTGGACACTGATCTACACACCAAGCTTTGAAGTTAATTCCTAGATCTTTCACTTGCTATCTTGACAACCTTGGCCGACTCACTGAACAATGAGTTTCTGATTTATACATAGGATTTTGTGATGGAGCCAACTTCAGAGGGGGTTATTGCAGGCTGAATGAAATGATCGTTCGAAGTCCTTGGTTTGGTGCCTGGGTACGGTAAGCATGAATAGTTTTACACTGGTAGTGGTAGTGATGATGTTGATGATGATGCAACGTTACTTACAGAGATGCCATTTCGCTACTAAGAAAAACTGATCTGTACTAGAAGGCTAAGACTGTGGCCAGAGACCCTTGAATCCTGGATCCCTTGAAGACCCATGGGATTCATCTGCTCCTTGCCTCTGGCTGCAGATAGAACTACAACCAACAGGGCTGCATTAACCTGTCTCACCACTCCACTGGCCCTTAACATGAACAGTCTCTGTCTGTCTCGTGAATCTTGAAAAAGAGAGTAAGGCCCACAGGCCAAGGGCCTGCAAACTCCTGGATGTCACAAGGGAAAGTATTTTCAACAGTGTGAAACCCTCCGCTCTATACTCAGCTTCGCTCCTATGGGTTGACTCATGGTCACCCACACTCCCAGCCCCAGCAAGTGAGGACATGTGGCCTGCTCAGGGGACTCCCTCCCACCAACCTTGATCCAGACATTTGGCACCGTGGAAACAGCCAGAGCCATAGTATCTTTTGGACAATTTAAGAAATTGGTATTAAGGGGTGTGCCATCCTAGATCTAGAAAACTTGTTGCTGTAGGTTTTCTCAAGCGGTATCCAGAGCTCCAGGAGAGGACTCTGGAATCCACAGGGAAGCACGTGCTGGTTACCTCCCCTGGAGAAGTCTTCTCTTCTCCTTCTCTTCCACCAGCCCCTGCCCCTGCCAAGAACACTTTGTCAGCTGCTCCCTGTCCCTAGTCATGTGATACCCTGTGGACCCCATGGTCATTCCTCCACAAGAAAGCTCTTGAGGTTAACACCAGCCTCTGTAGCAGACTGATGATGGGGCTGCACACCACTCTTCCCTTGGAGGGTAGAACCTCAGCCAGAGTAAGAGGAGCTATGTAAGGACCTGGAAACCAGCTTTCTTTCCCCACTGTTCACGGGCACATGATGATTTTAGTAAAATGATATAGTATTTTTATTTGCCACAAAATGTCCTTTCCACATTTCTAATGGGCTTCAGATGGCTTTACCTGTTAGGTGAACTTTTAGGAGCTTTCATGACCCAGTGGTCCAAACTAGAAATGTTAATGCCCCACTATGGTTTATATTTTAAAGACAACAGTAGGACCCAGAGGTGAAAATAATAACAACATTAAGAAATGGATGCCGTAATGCTAGTCTTTCCCTATAAATTGTCTCCCTTTTGATTTCATATCCCCACAGGCATGAGGGTTTTACTCAGTTCTGTGTTGGGAGGATGCCTGCACCATACATATGCTTTCCACCTCAGAGCTGTGTGCACAGGAGGCCTGTTCACCCCTGGGTAGGATTTGCCATAAAGGAGAGACAGGACTTCAGGACTTAAAGAAATTATCTGATCCTTAGCCGTAGTTGCCAGTAGCAACTACTACTGGCCTCTTTATTCATAAAATGGCATAGATGTTCCTTTGCTCTGATGAAACTTCCTAAACATTCGAGATAGAGAGTATCTGTGTAGAATAGTAGAAAGAATCTTCGTTATCATTTGCTGAGTGCTTCTTACATCTAAAGACAGTGACATGGAGTATCTCGGGTAATCTTCAGAACAGCCCCCATCATATAGGCGTATGTTATCCCCATTTCTGAAAGAACGAAGACACAGAAGAGTTTAAGTAACAGGCCTAAAATCGCCGACTATTGAATGGTGAAGCCAGCACTGTACTCAGATGTGCTTCACAAACAGTTCTCATTTCAACCTCTGTGCCACACCATCTCTGTGCGGGACCATGCCAGGGCTCACCCGGGCTCTTCTGCTTATGAAAGCAGACTCCATGACTTTGCTGATCATCACCATTTCCACTTCTGACAAATGAGCAGGAGAGCCTCCTGTGCTGGGACTGGTAAGGGATTGGAAGAGATTGCCATATGTGATACAAATCTCTGCGTACAGGCATTTGATTTTTGGTAACGACAGTCAGGGAAAGGTGATGAAAATACCCAATGAAGGAAGACGATTTTCTATGTCCTAGTCTCTGGCTCTTAGACTTCTGTTTCCTCCCCTGTAAAATGAAAGGTTTGGGTTAAGGAGGTGTTCCTGATAGAATTTATACTATGAGCTACTGTGAGATTCAGATTCAGGAAAGGGAAACAAAAAGAATTTTAAAAAAAATGTGGGTGGGGAGAGAGAGAGTGAAGTTCATCACCTTGTATCATCACAGGCAGTAGAGAAAAAGGCAACAGAAAAAATATGCCATTCTACTTGGTTAGAAAGCCTGACGACCACTGCTGCAATTACCTTAACTAGTCCTTAACTAGTACCAGTTAAAGGAAACTCTATCCCATGTGTTTCCCATTAATGCTTGTGGCAAATATATAAACAGTTTCCAGTCGGTTCTCTCCTATTTCTCAGCAGGCCCTTTCTTTTTCAGTCCCAGTCTACTGGGTATATTTAGGGTCCAAAAGATCTGGTATTCCCTCCCCCAAACACATGCACTCCATTCAAATTACTCAAAGGAAGTAACTAACTTGCACATGCAATTTAGCTGATTACATGCGATTATGAGCATACATCTGCCATCCCAACAGAGGGCTGCACTGGCTTCCATGTGGGAATGGGCAAAAATAGATTCATGGAAGCCATGGTGGCCTCAGAATTATCATACCAAATTTAAACGTTTGGATATTCGGCTTCCTCAACATGACTTCCTGTTTTGCAGAAAAGAGCTTGAAGAAATATTAATAAAAGAAGTTCCATGCTCCTTTCTATTCACCAAGTGGCTTGTTCAAAACAACATTCTAATGATTTAAGTGTAAATGAATCAGAAGCATATGGATTAGATTTCCCTTAAAATACACAAGATTTTTAAACGAGGGAGAATGGAATGAAGAATTTTCCCAACTTTAGTGCCCCTCGGAATTGCCTTCTCTAACATTATTAAAAATTGGTGGTGGTGGTGGGGCAATGCGGGAAGAAGGCTGATTCACTTTGAACTGCATTTGGCAAAAAAAGACGAGATGGTGAAAAGGTTTCTAACATCTCCTTTAAAAAAGGACCATACTTCTCCTTGGGCATCAACTAATTCATCCCAACCAGCATTTTTGATGAGTTAAGTGTAAATGAATCAGTAACATACGGATTGCATTTGAAATACACATGGGATTTAAAAATGAAGGAAAAAAGCATTTGGTCAAGTATGTCTGGGGTTTTGCCAAACCCATAATGTTAGAAAAAATTGTTTGAAACAATTGATGAATCCTTCCCAGAGCTTGCCAGCCACACCAGGCACAGTGGAAGCAAGGGGCTGTTTGTGTGACTGTTCTGGCCGGTTCCCTCGCAAACACCAGGGAGCATCCAGGTCTCAGCAGTCTCCCCAGGTCCTGCAGTCTCACCAGGCAGCACCTGCCTGGTGGTAGGAGGGTCCCTAATTTTAATACAGGCCTTTTTTTGCATAAAAGAGGATCACTTCCCAAGTAAGAGAGAAGGCAAACTTACTTCTCTTTGAGACCACGCAAATTCAGTACAGTGGCTGTTCAGCCGTTTGTTCTCCTAGATAAACATAAAAGGTAATTGAACAGAGATTGGAATCTGTCTCTTAATGGGATCTGCACCTCGTGTTTGCATTTTTTCATTTGGCACCAGAGTAAAAAAGTAAGTGCTGACCTGGCACCCCAGGTCACCCGGCAGCCTGCTCACGCCCCACCCCTCAGCCGGTGGCTCCCGACTCTTCACCTGCCTAGACCCCGTTATTTTCCTTTCCTCCCAAATACCCTGTTGGGAACAATATCGTCTAGATACCAGATGTAGTTATTGAGAAATAATTTTCTCATTTTGTTATTAATCAGAAACTGCCAACGTAAGAAAACTGACATAAACTCATTTAAGTCAAAAGAAAGAAGACAGATTTTAATTCTCTGCCACCGTTTGAACCCAATTAGCGTGATAACGCCAGTGAATGTTTCTGACATGTTGGGAATATCTCAGAGAATCCCATTTCTCCCTGTTTGGGTCCCCAAGGGTCAGAATCCCAGATGAGGAGTCCTTAGCCTAAGGGATCTGAAAATCATTTCAAGGTGGGGAGATTTTCAGAATGGCTCCAGCGGAACTCTCTAGGCCCAACCCCTCCAGAGATCCTCATATCATTTTATTAATAACAAGTCTTTCCCAAATACCAGGCAGGTCAAAAGACTTGGTAGCTCTGACATTCATCACAGAAGCTGATGGGGATGGAAGGGGCCACCCTGTCTCTCCCAACGCAGAGTTTCTGATTCCTCGGGGCCGTCACCCAGCCTCTCCCCTGCGTCTGAGGCCATTCTGCTCCTCATCTGGGGCCTGAAGCCGTTCAGCCTGTTCCATTTAAGAGCTCTGCAGTGACTTCAATGGTTTAAATCCGCTGCAGCCACACCTATTTTATTTTCAAGAAAATTAAGTGTGTGTCGTCAGAGCTTGTTAAAGGGCTTAAGGGAAAATTGATTTTATTATTTCCCTGCTCTGTTTGGGACGGTGGGATGGAGGAGTGGAGTGGGAGGGACAGACTACTTGGAGATTTATATAGAAATTCAAAAGTTACTCTTTTGTATTTCTCTGCCCACGTTAAGACTTTGGGCAGCCACATCCCTGGGTGTTTTCATCAGAGTAGGTGGCAAGGCCGTTCCTTTTCGTACAATTCCAAATAAGCTTGTGCCGTAAATTCCTACGAAGCAGACACATCTCCGGAAAACACCCTGGGAGAGTGATCATCTTGAGACAGCCACAGAAACAGTGGGACATTAATGAAAATGTGCAAATGAAATAATAAACTAGGGGCGGCGCCTGTAGCTCAGTGAGTGTGGCGCCAGCCACATACACCAAGGCTGGTGGGTTTGGGCCCAGCCTGGGCCTGCTAAACAACGACAACTGCAACCAAAAAATAACTGGGCGTTGCGGCGGGTGCCTATAGTCCCAGCTACTGGGGAGGCTGAAGCAGGAGAATCATATGAGCTCAGGAGTTTGAGGTTGCTGTGAGCTGTGATGTCACAGCACTCTACCAAGGGCAACATAGTGAGACTCTGTCTCAAAAAAAAAAAAGAGAGAAAAGAAAAGGAAGAAAAGAAATAATAAACTAGGGTGGAAGAACCATTTCAAAACAAGCTGTGATGGGGCGGCACCTGTGGCTCAAAGGAGTAGGGCGCTCACCCATGTACCAGAGGTGGTGGGTTCAAACCCAGCCCCAGCCAAAACTGCAAAAACAAAACAACCAACAACAACAACAAAAAACTGTGACCTTCTTTTCATTTTCTTCCTGCCATGACCCACCCTCTAAACACACACATACACACACACACACACACACACACAGAGCAAGATAGTTCAGAGAAAGGGCCCACAAGAGATGGAACAATTACAGGAGAAAGGAGACGTCCTCTCCCTTTGTCTGAAGTTCTTTCCTGTTGTCAAGCACCGGAGTTAAGGTGCTGTTGTAACTTTAAGCAGCTCTTTGAAATGAATTATGTCTGTGGCTTATGCACATTTGTGTTGGAATGACCAAACAGCAGCAGAGGGGCCGAGTCACAGGAGCATGCATGCATGCTTAAATTTATTTCCGGAAAGCGATCAGACGAGGGGCACTTAGACCTTACAGCGGGGCCAACTCAGAAACAAGACGGACAAGTTCACAGGCCGCTGCTGACATAAGATCGATTGGCTATCCTGGGCCATTTAGCAAACAGTTTACATAGGCAGCCGGGTACTGGATTTAAACTAAATGAAAACTATCGGGAGAGTTCTCTATAAAGTGGACTTGATCTATATTAGGGAGCAGGCTAATTATAGGGATTGGCATATATGGAATCAAAGTGAAACCCTATATGGGACTAGAGAGTGGTGGTCTTTTATACCAGGGTGGTCTGAAACCGGGGTTTAATGTATGTACAATATACAAACATTTTTGACAGACCATTAACACCTATAATCTTGTAAATATTTGCAATTTTCTAGATCATAAATATAGCTGCATAAGCAGTTCTTTCAGAACATCATTTATACACCATTAAAGGTTAATTTACAAGTTAGTACCTTATAGAAAGAAGATATGTGGGCTTTCTGCTAACTTTCTGTAAAGGGAGACTGGTGTCTCCAAAAGCAATTTGTAGCTCTCCTGTGTGTCTGACTGGGGTCCTATTCTAAGCACTATTTGAATTCTTTTCATCAGCTCATGTTCACAGCAAACTTAATCTTCTGTTTTGGGGAGGGGAAAAAAAAACAGAGGGGAGAGAAAGATCTGAGGTCTTCAGGCCGTACTTGCAAGCATCCAAATGTTTATTTGAACAGTCTCTCTTGACGCCATTCTCATTTGTCATAATTCCTCTGATACCTGTGGTTGTACCTTAACCTTTAGCCCGAAGGGCTTCCAATAGTTTCGAACTTAAAGACTCTTGGAGGGGCCAGCTAACAATGGAAGTCTGACCTCTGACACTGCCCTTGCCTCTCTGTGACATTATGTTTTGTAAAACCCAAAGAGAGCGAAAGAGGAGGGAGACTTAGGAGGGAATTTTGCCCTCTCCAGCCAGGTAGTACAGTTCTGTAGTTGCCTGAAGCTGGCAATAGAGCCCTGGGTCCCTGGAGGAGCTGTCCACCAACCATGGTGGCAGAAAGATGCTGGAACACTCGGGGAAAAGAATTGGTAAATGTAGGTGAAACCCATGATGGGACAGCTGCAGAATGAGGTCGAGTCCCCACAGCAGATTTGTGTTGTCTGTAAAGAAGCTGAGCTGTGTGACTTATTAAATACCCGAGAGCCTCTTTTTCCCTGCAGAAGGATTCTGTTGATATCATTGCCCTTTTTTCTGACATACAAACAGCCGGGCCTGCTGGCTGCATGCCTGCCTGGCCTGGCACTGGCGTCATCTGTCATGCGTCCTAAGCCTTCGCTGCCTCTTAGATCTCCCAAACTTAGAGTATTCTCAGTATTTTCCAGCAGCTCTGGTTTTCAGGAGCTCATTAAGACACCAGAAACAAATTTCAAAAAGACTGTAGTCTACATGCACCCTCCTGCCCTCCTGTTCTATTGATCTGGGGAAATTTCCCAAGCATATCTAAAATTCTCTGTGCTTTTCAGCTCCCACAAAGTCCACAGGTTCCCAGGATAGCAAGACAGGTCTCCCGTACTCACAGCTCTTCAGCCCAGAGACACAGAGCACTGATGGTGGAGTCTGTGGGTTTTGCATTCTAACCTTAGATCTGCCACTGTCTGACCTTAGAAAGATGGCAGTCTGCTTTAGGCTGTTAATGGTGGCCTCAAAATTCCCGTACATGACTCAGTCTGTCTTCTGTGGTTTCTTGTTAGGAACACAGGAAACCTACTGGTACTCTCCTTTCCCTCCATAACCTTACCCCTGAGTCTCCCCCAGAACTCCCACTCTGGCCCTATCTTCACACGCATTTTAGCATTTTGCTATGATATCCCTGTCTAAACCACAGCCACTCTGAGCCAGCCCTCTTAACTATTTCCTCTAAGCCACACCTCCTTTTCTGTACTAGTTTAATAATATGAAAAGATAAAAATAAATGTTGACATAGTTTCACGGGGTTTGTAGGCATTTGAAGATTCACAGACATTCTGTAAACAATTCCAAGATTTGAACAGCTGATGGAATGTTCAATAAAGTTAAGGGTTTAGGCTGTGGCTAGGGATTTGGGGACCATGATTAGGACTTCACAGCTTGGAAGGCAGAGGCCAAGTATAAGACTGTACAGTTATTCTTCAGTATCTATGGGGGATTCCGTGGGTCCTCAAGTCCCTTACATCAATGGGCATAGTATTTGCTTATAAACTACACATATATCCTGTATACTTTAAATCAGGGGTCCTCAAACTTTTTAAACAGAGGGCCAGTTCACTGTCCCTCAGACTATTGGAGGGCCACACTGTGGGCCCCAGGATGAGTCGGCTGCTAAGCAGGACAGGCAGTGGCAGCAAAAACACCTGGAAGGCCAGATAAATGTCCTAGGTGGGCCGCATGTGGCCCACAGGCCATAGTTTGAGGACACCTGCTTTAAATCATCTCTAGATTACGTATAATACCTAATACAATGTAAATGCTATATGAATTGTTGTTATCCTAGATTTTTAAATTCGTATTAATTTTTATTGTTATTTTCAATTTTTTTTTGGAAATATTATTGATCCATGGTTGGTTGAATCCATGGCTACGGAACCCAAAGATATAGAGGGCTAACTGTGTATGCAGAGTAACCAAAGGGGTGTGTTTGATGGGGGAGGGACACACACACAAATATGTTATTACCTTGAGGAATATCTAGCTACTGGCTTTTCTCTGGAGCAACCAGAGTAGGGAAGTTTTGTAATCTGTAAACAACAAAATTTGGTTTTCTTGACATTTTTCTGTTGACCTTGAGTCATAATTACCACTGTTTATCTGAGTATTGAGTGTCTTGTCACTTGCACACACAGTCATTGAAGACCCTCAGCTATTCATTGTCCTTTCAATTTTTGATTCAAGGCCTCAGGAATCAAAGGTCAGCCTCATAGTACCAATAGGGTACAATGCTCCTCTGTACCAATGTACCAATGCTCCGTGAGAAGTCTACCCACGTTTGAGTGTACCAAGACACGTCCTTGTTGAATAGTTGAGTCTTTATGTTGCTCCCATCTGAGTCCCTCCATTCTGCTCTTCCATCTCCCTCACTCTACCATCAAATCACCCTGTCCTATGTACCCTACACTCAGAACCCAACTATTCTGACATTGGTGGTTTCCACTGGGTCAACTTGTTAGCTGTCCCTCTCAGAGTCCCAGGCCCTATCTATCCCTGAATGAGTTAAAACGTGCGTGTTTCATGCAGTTTATGTGACAACTTTTTTCTTCTCTGTGGTGATGGGGATGGACTTTTTTTTTTTTCTTACCATCTTTCTTTAGTGTTTGTGTATTTAATGTGTGGCCCAAGACAACTCTTCTTCCAAGGTGGCACACAGACATCAAAAGGTTGGGACACCCCCGAAGGGCAATGTGTTAGGCTACATGGCCTTAGTTTGCCATAGACAGTCTCACAAAGAGTTGTAATTTCATACTGTCTTTGGCTTTTGTTGGATGTCAAAAGATGAAATAGCTACAGGCAGGATGTTTCTGCATCTTTTGTAAATTTACCATTGACAACTGCCCATGATGTTATTCAATGTCCCTTACATCAAGACCAATTTTTTCTTAACATTCAACACGAAAAAGAAAAATAAATTCTTTTGTGTCTCCCAGTTAACCATTTTGCTTGTGGTTCGTAGGTAAAAACCACAAAACTCAAAAGTGTTGGGAGGAGTGTTTGCTTAATTTAGGAGAGCGACTCACCTTGATCTTTTCTCTTTTCTGCCTTGGTTACCAAGAAGTTCTGTGCCTGACCTTTCCCCTGTGGTCACAGCTCCTCTTGTCCTAATTTCTGTACTGGTCCCGTGCTGTTCTTTCCTCCTCCCTTCAACATTCATTCTTGGTCTCTTCCCTCTGCCTTCCCACTCTTCTCACCTGCATATCTCCAACACTTTGTGGAAGAAAAAGAGATTACAATTATGTGGACCCAGAGCAGGGGTCTCCTGGGGGAAAGAATGGTTTCCTCCAAGGCCTATCAAAGGATGTTCTGATGAGAGTCATGTCCAAACAAAGTGAAACAAAATAAAGAGTTCTTTGAACAAAGACGTTTAGGAAATAATTTATGCGATGCACTCCAATTGTCTCTCTGAGATTCTCAGAGAATATTAGGAGAGTTCAATCTAAAAAGTGCTGAAGTAAAGAAAATAAGTGCATTTGCACACATAGTCCTTTTATATGTGGTGCTCAGAGGAGCTGGGCTTCCACTGACCACACCTTGAGAACTGACTTCATCCCAATTGTGGACCTCAGTAGTGGCCCTGTCAGGCACCAAGGTCAGCAAGCAGAGGAGATTTGGGTAAGTGAGGAGACAGAAGGGTGGCCTTTCCTGCTTCCCAGGGAAGACCTGAGGTGGCTGACTGCTCAGTCTTCTTCATCACTGGTCACTCAAACCTAAGTTGCCGCATCACTGCTTCCCACAGATGACCTGTTCACCCTCCTCATCTCACCCAGCTTCACCCCCAGTACTAACAGATCAAGCTCCTTACCAAATGTGTTCAATGTTTTTGAATTAAAGTGCCAGAAACTCTTTTGGAGAGAAAATACTTCACTGGCTCATGCCTTAGGTGTCCAAGAATGGGTTTAAAGCATGACTGGATCCGTGGATTTCAAATGCATCATTATATCTGCTCCTTTCTCCTTCCCCTAACTCTACTTCTGACTGTCCGTTGGCATCAGTCCCAGTATCTCTCTGCATGCTGGGAAAGAAGATCACTGACTATTCCAAATCTACATGCTTTACACTAATAATCCAAATGGAAAAGACCATCTCTTCCTCCATTTGTGCATGTGCCAAATGACTTGGAAATGCTGGGCTGGCCCTGTGTGTAAGGTTACATGCCTGTCCTGTGCCAAGAGCTGAAATCAGAGTACCCTGAAGTGATTGGCTCAGCTTGAACCATACGCCCACTTACTCAGGGCAGGGTTAGTGACCAGGAACACCGGTCCATCTACCATATCAGGACCAAGGTACATCTTGAATTGTCCCATTTTCTTTAAAAGTCTGTCTTCCTTTGAAAGAAAGCTTCGTTTCTTTCTACTTACACTCACAAGGATGGCCTCATTTTGGTCTCTTGTGCAATGCACCCAAGGCGTTTTCATATACATCTGTTTGCATAGCTAGACTGTCCACTCTTCCAGGATGGGAATCATGTTTTCCCTTTATTTTCTATCCCTCTCCCTCCCACCTGGCATTCTTCCCTCATTTTCTCATCCTGCAAATTTTTGTTAAATATCTATTGCATTTAGCCTAGCATTGTGGTGGGCACCTGTAGTCCCAACTACTCGGGAGGCTGAGGCAAGAGTATAGCCTAAGCCCAAGAGCTGGAGGTTGCTGTGAGCTGTGACGTCTTGGCACTCTACCAAGGGTGACAAAGTGAGACTCTGTCTCTAAATATATATATAACATACAACAAACTACGCCAGACCCTAGAGACTTACAAAAACATAATAACAATAAATGTAAGATGTTCAGAAGATTCTTTAAAAATAACCAGCCCCCATTCCTTGTGACATTCCCACCATCAAGAAGGTACCTTATTCCCTTAGCTACAAGCATTGTGGCAGTTTAGTGAGGTTGTTATCTAACCTGGCCAGTCATCGCCTACCCTCACCCTCAGATTTCTCAAGTGTGAAATAAGGAGATTAATAAAATGCTCTCCAAGCCCTAAAATTTGAGGGTTCTAGGTCATAATAACCATGTAATGTGGACAGAAAGTGATGCTTTCTTTCAACTCGTCCCTAATTATCTCATTCCAACTTACATTCCATCCTGACCCTCCTCGGCATAAAAGATAAGAAGAGAACATAAATTCATTTTGCTGTCCTCTGTACCGCGTTTCACTTCTAGATAAGTTGAAAGCCATTCATAGCTTTTCATTCACTGCCATTCATCACCATTTTAAAGCCATTCATAACCTTTCTGGTATATTCGTTGTAATTATCCATTTTATTTGTATGTGTTTTATGATTTATACAGTCCTCCCAAACAGCTTCTTGGAAGCAGATAAGGAAGGAGTTGTCCTTTGCAGATGTAAAAGCTGAGACTGAGATATTATAAATACTGACTTTCTCAGGGTCCTGGGGTTCATTTAAGTCTCTCCATGGTGCTATGACCCTGCCCTCTCTCTACCATATTAAGGGTGCTGAACAGTCTAAAAGATAGAGTCAGCTCTTGTCATCAGAAGTCTGGATCCCATGAGAAGAAATGTCTGTGAACTTCTTAGAATATTGAAATCAAAATGATCTGGGTGAAGCTTAATTTTAACCCTCAGCCTATCAAGGCCTTTGGCAAGGAGACAGGAACACCAGGAACATACTGTCTGCAAGAAAAAGGCAGCAGAAGTGCCACCTACATCCAGCAGCTCTCACAAGATGTGGATGAAAGAAATTAAGAGTGGGGGGAAATCGCACCATGTTTGGGGGCCCTCCATTCTGGGAAGTGCTCATTCGGGTCTTTGCAAAGCCCAGCCAGCCATGCTTTCCCCATTCCCCTAACCCCTGTGTTTCATTTTTTAAACCCAAGCTCCTGCAAACAGAAAGCCCGTGCACATGCTTCTGATTCATTTGCACTTAACTCATCAAGCTGTGCTTAAAAAGAGCTATGTGTTGTCCAAAAACCTTTGGGAATCTTTTTATTTTCCTTTTAATGAGCCATTGAAAGTTGTTTGTTCTTGGTGCTGCTATTGTTGTTTTCCACCAGGATGCTCAGGCTGGAGTTGAACATGTGGAACAAAATGGGGCACTAAGTGGACATGCAGTGGATGCAGCCTCGTGGACATGCAGACCCTAATCTCTTAGAGACCATGAGGGACATTCTGGTTAGCAGGGTCTCTGGGACTCTGCAGCCATGGAGCTCCACAAGGGGGGCCTGAAGAAGCTTCATGCGGAGAATCTTGCCCAGAGCCAGGCCCATGCAAACTCCCACAGGCTCAGCGAGAAGCAGACAGGGCTTCAGATTGAGGTAGAGGGTTCCCTCCATCCTGCCCAGCCTCCAGGTTATAGGAAGAAGAAAGAGCTACAGATTCCTGGCTCAGAAGGAGACAATCACTCCAGAGAAACAGAGTCCCACTCCAAAGGCAACTTGTCCTAGCCAGCATCATCCCATCCCTGGACCCGGGCTAAGGTACCTCCTCGCTGGTGACTTTCTTCCACCCTTGACATAAATCAGAGCCTGATCTTTCCGAGATTAGAAGCTTCTGATGGCCTCCTGGAGCACTTTGGATAAAACCCAAATATCCTGCCATGGACAAAAATACTCACCGTGACCAAGCTTCACCTGTCCCCTTAACCTCAGACCTTACTGGTTGTTCTTACTCACTTTGATCCAGTCAAACAGCTTCTGTTCTTTAACTTGAATGTGACAAGCTCGTTTCAACCTCAGGGTCTTTGCATGCCCTGTTCCCTCAGCCTGGAATGCTATTCCTTCCAGTAGTCACATGGCTGACTCCCCCCCATTGTGGATACCACTTCTTCTGTTGGATCCCACTTTTCCCTTATTCTACCACCTCCGCCCTAACTTGCTTGTTATTGCTTACTTTTCCCCTTAAGCCTTTATCACCCCTTGAAATTACTTTAATTGGGTCTTCGTTCACATGCCTATTTCTGTTGATTGCACCAGAGTGGAAGCTCCAGGAGGTCAGGGACCATTCTTCCTTAGTCACCTCTGAGTTTTCAGTGCATAGAACATACCTGACACAGGGGAGTAGCTTAATATTTCAGTGAGTGAATGACTATCTCCAACAACCATTTCAACACATGGTCATACATAAGCTTAAGGAGAATGCCTCCCTGGGCCTCACTGGCAGGAACTAACCTAAAAGAGCCCTTCTTCTGCCTTAGATAAGGCAGCACTGATACATTGCTCTCAAGCAACTGGCCTTTGGGGGAGCTGCCACAATTGTGACCAGGAAGGGCAGGGGATCTTAAAACAGATGACCGTAGGAGTAACTCCTGGCTCAAATACTTGCCGTATTAGAAGGTTTGATATCATACAGCACGTTAGAACCTGGCACCCACTAGAGGATAGTGGCTTAGGAAGATGCACAGAGCCAGATAAACCAGCATCCACAGCCTGCCTCGGTCTCTGTGAACTTGACTACTCCAGGAATCTCATATAAGTGGAATTATACAGTATTTGCCCTTTTTACGGCTGGCTTATTTCACTTAGCATGATGTCCTCAGGATTAACCCACGTTGCACTATGGGTCAGAATTTCTTCCCTAATTAAAACTGAACAATATTCCAGTGTATATTTATACCACATTTTGCTTATCCATCAATCCATCCATAGACACTTGGGTTACGTCTACCTTTTGGTTATTGTGAATAATGCTGCTATTGACACAGGGGTACAGATCTCTCTTTGAGACCCTGCTTTCAATTCTTTTGAGTGTATACCCACAAATGGAATTGCTGGATCATGTGGTGATTCCATTTTTAATTTTCTGAAGATCCACCATACTGTTTTCCACCATGCCATGGCTGCATCATTTTACCTAACAAGAATGCACCAACAGTTCCATTTTAAGTGGAGGCCGAGAGAGGGGAGTGCAATGGGGTTAACGGAATACAATGTAAGAGAAATCCTAGTTCCTCACTTCCCCTGACTGTCTGGGAAAATGTTCTTCTGTTTGTTTCCTTTAAATCTCTGCCAGAGAAAACTGATAGCTGATGCCTGTATTGGGCCCCCGGTTCAACAACTCAAATGTTTTCCCTAGATATTGCTGTTAATGCATCTTAACAGGGTAAGTCATCACTTGGAAACAAAAGACAGCAAGTTCTAGCTTTTACGGGACCTGTTGCAAACATATCTGGCATGCCAAATCTCTGCAAAATACTTTTGGTTTTTCCTTTCATTTTCACAAGTATATATAATACAACATGCAGAAAATGCCTTGCATGACTAAATTCATAATACCTGTACCTTCAGGATCTCGTTTTCATTTAACAGTATAGCACGTTGATTTTCCGTGTTATAAACAACACTTGTAAACATCTTTACTTAATGTATGTACAGTATGACTCATTGCTATCAATGGCCATACGTTTGTAAGCCACTCCCCTATTGTTCAACACTTGAGGTTTTTTTTTCCATCTTGCATATTATGAATCTTGCGATACACAAATCTTTGTTTGAATCTTATGTAGCTTGTAGAAGAGACAGTTTCAGAAGTGAATTTCTAAATCCAAAACAATGCAAGTCTTTCTTTTATTTCAAAGGTCTGGATAATATTGTCCAGTTGATCTCAGGAATGCGATACAATACAGTAGACTGTAACTGAAAATCTTGCTCTCCTTTACATGTCTACTTACTCCCACCTTTTAGGTTTGGTGGCTGTAACACGAGTTGTTGAATAAAAAGTATGACTAAAACCTAAAGAGAATCAGAAAATGTATAAAAGAAAAAACTAAAAGGACAAAATCAGTGGCATTCCCAAAGTATAAATTTAGACCAAGAAAAATTAGAACAGCTAATATTATTGTGCATTTGATGTGTGTTAGAAACATTGGTGTTGATATACAAAACCACCTTTACATCCAAAACAACTCTACAGTACAGTTAGGATATTTTCAGTTGCAATTCTCTGAGCAAGCACTCACGTAATTGTAAAGACCTGGGATACGTTTGGTTTCAGAAACAGTTTGATTCAGGGTCCCAAGTGGTATTGTTTCTTTTTATTTCTTGACTCTGATTTCCTCTACGTTTGCTTCATTCTCTGCAATGAATGCTTTCCTGGAGTCTGGGCCAAAGTCTCATTGCATCTCATTGACTCTCACCAGGTCACATGTCTGTGGCCACAGTAATATGTCACCCTGGGTAGAGGGCGGTGGCATCACAGCTGACAGTAACCTCAAACTCTTGGGCTTCAGTGACTCTCTTGCCTCAGCCTCCCAGTAGCTGAGACTACAGGCACCTGCCACAATGCCCAGCTATTTTTCTGTTGCAGTTATCATTGTTGTTGAGCAGACCCAGGCCGGGTTCGAACCTGCCAGCCTCAGTTCATGTGGCCAGTGCCCTAACCACAGAGCTATGGGCACTGAGCCTAATATAACATTCTTAATGGATAGATCTGAGTCACCCACAAGGGCACCCAGAGCATGCAAACTGACAGTAGAGTAGAGAGAAGACCCCTGATAGAAATCTGGGACTCTTTGACAGGAAAAGGGTTGATGAGTGCTGAGCAGCAAAAGTGTCTCTTGGACAGTCAGGCGCTCTAACCTACCACATTATCACAGATGCTCAGAGAGGTTATTTGACTTCTCCAAGACCACACAGCTAGCAAGTGGCAATGAGCAATCCAAACACAGTCCTCTATTGGTCTCACCTTGGTAGAAGCAATGAGCAGCTCAGCGAAGCCCCCAAATCTCTGATTCCAAAGCAACCTCTCTCTCTAGTCTCTTGTGGCTGGCAATTTGTCTGGGTCCTTCCTACACAGCTCTGGGTCTCTACATAGTTATATTTATTCAAGCCGAACGCATGCATTCATTCGGCCAAAGGATCAGACTCCCACCTCATTCTGACCTATAGTTTAATGGACTAAGGTTAATGCTAGTCGAATTGGGGAACAGGAAAGTATGGTTCTAATCTCACCTCTGAAAAACTGTACCTTCAAGTTATTATTTAAGCTCACTAAGCTTCAGTTTCCTCCTCCATAAAATGGAGTAAATAGTAGTCCCTCCCTTCTAAGGCTGTCGTGAGAATTAAGTGAGCTAATGCATGCAACTTGTTCAGGGTCGTACCTGTCTCCTCGTTGGTACCCAGAGGTAACTGGCCATTGGTGGGCATAGAAGGACATCATTACCACCTTCTCATGTGCTATTACCACCCATCCTCAGTCCTCACAATTTCAGATCCATTATCTGAGTTGAATGTAACTCATGACAGTATAAATGCTAAATTAATAAAGGTCATTATTTCATAGCAGAGGATTTAGCCTCTACTTCAAATTGGAGTTTCTGCTCATTACCAAGGGTATGAACATCCTGAAAAGGAGTTTTTTCTTCTTCCCTTTAACATTTCACTCTCCTCATTCTATATTTTTTTTTTTTTTTGGAGATAATCTCATTTTGTCGCCCTACGTAGAGCGCCGTGGTGTCACAGCAACCTCAAACTCTTGGGTTCAAGTGATTCTCTTGCCTCAGCCTCCTGAGTACCTGGGACTGCAGGTGCCTGCCACAATGCCCAGCTAGTATTTTTATTTTTAGCAGAGATGGGGTCTGTCTCACTCTTGCTCGTTCTAGGCCTGAACTCCTGGGCTCAAGCAATCCACCTACCTCAGCCTCCCAGAGTGCTAGGATTACAGGCGTGAACCACCTCGCCTGGCATTCTCCTTATTCTTTTTGTTATGATTTTTTAAATTAATTTTTTATTAAATCATAACTGTGTACATTGATACATTTATGAGGTTGATACATTGATACATTTATGAGTGTACTGATTTGATATACAATGTGCAATGCTTATGTCAAACTGATTAACACATCCATCACCTTGCTTACTTATTTGTTGTGGTAAGACAATTATACTCTTTTCTTAATAGTTTGGAATGTACCATTGCATTATGCACATTAGGTGAGGTCCCCCAAATACCCTCCCTCCACCCGGCATCCCCCCTCTCCTCCCCTCTCTCTCCTCCTCCCTTCTCCTTTCTGGACAATAGTTATGTTTTACTATTCGTATGAATGTGTAAGTGATTATATATTGATTTGCTCGCCCCTCAGATTTCTTCTAATTAATTATCTAGTTGACTCACCATAGGCTATATTTACATGCTTCAGACGAGATAGAGTCTTTGCTGAGGAAGACCCAGCTTCACTTTTAAAAAGTGTACCCTGTGCCTGGGTAGTAACGTGCACGGGTTACCCCACACTCACTCCTAAAATCCTACCTGAGGAAATGATCTTTTAGGATACAGAAGCCAGCCGTACCAAGCGCCCACTGCCACAGAAGGCAATGACCATTAATCTGTGGCTGTTTGGTATGTTCAACTTCTGTGTAAAATTAAAATTTAATTTTTATTCTAGTTTTTGTAAATTTCATTTTTATTTTTAATGTGAGGGTACAAACCACTAGTCTACAACATTTGTATTTATTAGACAGAGTCCTTCTTGTAGTTCTCTTCTTCAATTTCTCCAGAAAGAAATCTAAATTTACAAATTCAGGAGTCAATTTCAGTGTTTTTTTTTATTCTTGAGCATCAAAAAGTTTATACATATATATATTACTTAGTCCTGATTGTTCCTATAATATTAAATAGAACTCAGTAACAAAATACCTGTTTGAGTCAATACTAATACAATTAAAGTAATTTTCATCTCACTCTAGAGTAACCCCTAAGCACCTCCTAGACAAACTTGTATAACAAGAAATATACGAATTTGAAATTCCGAATTCTGCAAGTTCGACTAATAGAATATTAACTTGTAAGTTATTTTTTTTTAAATTTAAGACTATTTCTTGTTCATTGATTGACCTGCAGAGTTATCGTGTGGTAGTAGAATAATAGTAATGCTAAGAAAAATAATAGTGACAATAGCTCCCATGTACTGAGTGCCTACAAGGGGCCACAAGGTTTGCCGGCACCCTGTATAATCCTCACAGTGACCCTGAGAAGTAAGGATTCATATCCCCATTTTACAGAGGATGACATTAAAGTTCAAAGAATTGTGCCCCCAAATCTTAGGATTATAAATAAGGGGATGAGAATCAAACCTAAATATGGTGAATTCCAAAGTCTACCCTGCGTTAGAACTGAGTTTGCAAATCCTTCAGAATCAGGGTTTTTAAACTCAAGCTCACTACCATAGAATCAAATCATTAGCCCAAATGGTACATCCGAAAGTGGATTTGGTGGAAGCCAGAAAGCGAGCAGTGATACACTTCTCTGTGAGAGGGTATGGAATCTTACGACCTGCAGCCTTTGTGTTGATGAGACACTGGTATCACAGTCAGCGGCATCACAGTCAGCGGCATCATCACAGGTGACTTTCTCCATATGTGGCCCTATGAATAAGATCTTAAAAATGAAACACAGTTTGTTCATCTGATAAGAGGGATTGAAAAAACCCTCACTTCCTTAAGAAAGGAGATACTAATGAGGTGACTATCAAGAGATAGACTGGCTCGTTATTATCAACGGATAACTTTGTATTCCCGATACTAGCCCCTTTGAGTTATCCGTTCGCAGCAATATCAAAATGATCAAAGCAACTTGTAGCTCTCTCTGAAGCCTCTGTCCTCTAAATGTTTTATTTGTTTTGTTGTGTTTTAGTGCCAACCTCTCTAGCACTCTTAACAATAGCCACCAACCACCGGGGAGGAAAATTCAAGTTCTGGCAAAAAAGCAAAGGAAGGATTCTTTCTCTGCTGCCCCGCCCCCACCTCCAGGCCTCCCCCCCTCCCTCCGCCATCCCCTTGGATCTAAGTTTTCCAAAATCCCTAAATTAGGTATTAAGTCTATGTTTATTCCAGCCTCTAATCTGGGAGATAGAAATATCTGTTTGCAGTCTCATTTGATCCTCTACTGTCCCCAAAGGAAACTTCAAAATGTTGCTGATTTTCTGCCTCCTCTTTCTTCACGTAACCCCAGTTCAAATAGGACAGCTTTGGGGGTGGACCCCATGGACAGCTCCAGTTCAAAACAATTACTACTGCTGTAGGAATATGGAGACTGATTTTTCATATGCTTTGGGCACATCACCAGTATTTTTTTTTTTAAGCTGGTTCTATTTCGAGAATCAAAGGATGGATTTTTTATTGGCAACAGTAATTCTGACCAGTAGACAGCTTGAAAGACGGCTTGGAAGATGCCTGATGATAAAACACTAATCATAAAGAAATCCTCGAAGCTCAAACCTCTGACCTGGATAGGTACACTGGAACAGTCTTCTTTTGTCTTGAACTGCCTTGAGACAAGTATCTGATACTCATTTCAAAAAATTGTGAAACTATGACTTTTATTTTAGAAGATGTTCAACATGAAACTTAAAGGTGAAAGATCTAGGCTGGTGCCTGTGGCTCAAGGAGAAGGGTGCTGGCCCCATATGCCAGAGGTGGTGGGTTCAAACCCAACCCTGGCCAAAAACTGCAAAAAAAAAAAAAAAAGATGAAAGATCTACTTAGTGTGAATTTTTTTTTTTAAGTTTTGAAATGATCAGTCTGATTCTTAAAGCAAAAGCTGTGGGACTTTGGCTGAACACATTTTAATCCTACGTTTAGTTTTCTTCTTTGGTAAAAATACTTCAATTTAACACTCCCTGTTCGTGCCAGGCACTGTGCTGATGGGAGTAGGTCGAGTCAGGAAAATGTGACCTCTTCCTCTGAGGAGTCTAAAAATTCTTATGCTGGCCAAAAAAGGCACTACAAAGTTTAATGTACCCCGATTGAAAGAACAAAAAATTATATAACATTCATGTTTCTACCTATTGTCCTATTATTTTCCCTCTTCCCAAACAAAAGAAAACTGAATCACACACAGAGAGAAAAGAAATGTGCGTGCTGAGCAATGTTCTTTCTGCTTGCGATGTTTAAAAGCAGATTTCTTTAAAGGAAATTTGAATAGAAATTGCTAATACTGAAATTAGTAGTATTATCAGCTCCTCTGTGTTTCTACCCAACAAGCGTAAAACTTCAGGCTTCATAGGGTTTCTCCAAAGTCTTTTCTTTTGAGAGCTTGAAAACTGACAGCACAATGACAGCTATTGACTTGGCATCCAGGGGTAGAAAAACACACCTGGTCCTGATGCCTCTGTTTTTTCTTCCAATCTTCCCCCTCTCGCTGTTCTTTCTCTTTGTTACTTCCCTGAGGAAATTCATATAGGGAGCTTTGCTCAGTATAACACAAAGAGGGAGATACCATCCTCTGCTGGCAGGAAAATGGCAGCTACTCGGTTCTGGTAGGGAGCATTGGGGGTTATTGATTTTTAAGGTCTACACAATTTTTTTGTATTAAATCATCAGCTGTGTACTTTTTTTATTAAAGCATCAGCTGTGTACATTAATGTGTTTATGGAGTACCATGTGCTGGTTTTATATACAATTTGAAATACTTTCATCAAACCAGTTAACATAGCCTTCACCATACGTTCTTAATTGTTGTGTTAAGACATTTATACTCGGCACTTATAGTAGATTTGACTTGTACCCTTGTAAAATGCGCCATAGGTGTGGTCCCACCAATTACTCTCCCTCTGTCCATCCTCCCCCCTCCTCTCCCCCTCCTCTTTCCCCTTCATCTTGGGCTGTAGTTGGGTTATAGCTTTCATATGGAGGTGTGGGTGCTTATGTATTGGTTTCATAGTAGAGCTGAGTACATTGGATACCTTTTCTTCCATTCTTAAGGTACTTTGCTATGAAGAATATGTTCCAGCTCCATCCATGTAAACATGCAAGAGGTAAAGTCTCCATCTTTTTTAAGGCTGCATAATATTCCATGGTGTACATATACCACAATTTATTAATCCATTCGTGAGTCAGTAGGCACTTGGGCTTCTTCCACGACTTATACACAATTTTTTTGAGCAAATATTCAGACAGCACTGTATAAAAAGCAGTGGATTTAGAGTCAATTTGTAAATTTAGACAACCCATTTATTATTTCTGAGCCTCAATTTCCACATGTTTAAATTTGTGCACCAGCAGTTCCCAAAGTTTTCTGTACAGGGGAATCACTTTTTAAAAGGATAAATTTTAAAAATCCTCACCCTCAGGTCGCCTGCCAGACCAGGGCAGGAGCCACATCTGTGTTATTTAAAGATCCCCCCAGTTGATTCCAATGTGCAACAAAGTTAAGGAACCACTCTAGAAAACGAGTTTATCCAATGTCTTTCCCAGTTCTAGTATTCTAACTTCACAGACTTTCTCCAGTTTGCTCATCTCTGTAACAAGGAGCAGACTATTAACAACTGACCTATACCTTTCATTCAATGGTAGTAAAAATCTAGTTTGATGACCGTCTTGCATCTGGATATCTGAATCTCTAGTGAGAACAGGGATGTTCTCCTAAACAATTCCCTCAAAGGTGTTTTTTGTGCTCTTTGCTTTTTCTACTTACCCCCGCAGGCTGTCTGTAAGTCATATACTGGTTCATTTCACATAGTCCTGTATTTCTCTGAGTTATTGCTCGTTCTTCTTTATTCTTTTTCCTGCATCTTTGAATGCCTGGGTTAGTTCAAAAGCCTTGCCTTCAAGCTAGGAGATTCTTTCTTCTGCTTGGCCCGTCTGTTGTTGAAGCTTTCTGCTGTATTTTGCAATTTCCTAAATGACTCCTTCATTTCTTTACATTTTGTTACATCTTTTCTTACGTTTTCTGTTTCTTTAATGAGTTTTTTTCATCTTTTTCCTTCATGTCCTGAAACACATTTTTTGTTTCTTTGTTCTGGATTTCCACTTTCTCTGTAGTTCTATTCATCTTGTCGCCATTCGTATTCCAAATTCCATTTCTGACATTTCAACAATTTCTTTTTTGTTGGGGTTCCTTGCTGTCAACCTATTGTGATTCTTTAGCAACATCAAACTACCTTGTTTTTTTCATGTTGCTAGAATTCTTTTGCTGGTTTCTTCTCATCAGAAACTACTTCTCTTAGCTCAGAGCTGAAAGGTTTGCAGCACACCTGTTCTCCTTTGCTAAGAACTCTCCTACTTGGTGAAATGGAGGAGAGGTGCCTACATAATGCTTTTGTGTCCTGTGTTGGAGGATTTCCTAGGGAGAGAGGTGTGGATACACCAAAAGCCTGGGAAAAAGCCTTTCTCCTATGTTATCCCATTCCTCAGTGGTTGTCACAGTTCACACTGGTGCTCGGGGATATTCACTCAGACTGAGAGATGATCCCTATGCTGCTGTTGAAAGCTTGGGCAGGGTGCTAAGCAAGTCCCTCTCCATGGAAGTGGTGATGCAACCTTGGGCAGCACCTGAGAGGGTCACAGGACTTTGGTGAGCATCTGGATGCATTATGGGACTACAGCCAGAGATGAGGTATGTTGCAGGACCTTGGCAGGGACCTAAGAATATCATGAGACTGCAGCCCACAGCTGGGTGGGTCATGAGATCTTGGTGCATGCCTGGGCACATCTCAGAACATTGGTGGGTGCCTGTGTGGATCACAGGACCTTGGCAGGCATCTAAGCAGGTCACAGGACCTCTGCAGTGCCTGAGTTCATTGTGACACTGCAGCTGGTAGCAGATCAGGTCTTAGTAACTTGACAGGTTCCTGCACAAGGAATAAGAACTTTGCAAGTGCATGGCCATGGGACCTTGGCGGGCACCTGGATAGGTTGCAAGTCTTGGCTGGTGCCAAGTGTCAATGAGTTGTGACTACAGCTAGCAGTGAGGTGGCTCCTTGAAGAAGCTGGGCCACCCATGCTGGTGGGGCCAAGGAGATGCATGCTGTTCAGCTGTGGAGTGGCAGTGGCTGAGACTCTCCCTCCACCCAGGTCCAACTATGGCTGCTGCTGTGGTGCTACCCAGGTGGCACAGCAGCACTACAGATATGGTGAGATAGCAGTGGCAAATTCTGCTCAGATCCCCCGGAGGCACAGGTAAAGATGTTGGGGGCTGCATGGCACCCAGTCACAGTGTGTGTGACAGCACCTCCCATCCCTGCTCCCTCTCTAGCCTGGTAATGGAGAAGTGGCTTCTATGAAGCCAACCCCTCTGCAGCCCACGAACTCAGTGGCTGAGAGTGTAAACTGGAGTTTGTTGCAGGGATCTGGGACCAGAAGTTGGTAGCACCCCCTTCTACCCACTCTCTAGCGTGATGCTGCCACACAGTCTGCAAGCAGCCCCCTGATCAGTCTGGAGGTCTGCTGTGGTTGGGACCAAGTTTGTAGTCTTCACTAGGAGAGTGCAGAGCCCTGGGTATTTCTCCCTTAATCTCTCCCTGTGCATTGATGCTTCCCCTAAGTACCTTCCAATCTTGCCAAGCAGATAACTCTGCCTCTCCCTACCCCACTTTGGGTATCTCAGGCAGCTTTTCTTATAATTCACAATGCTCTCCCTGAAACCATCCCTGTGTAAGTGAACATCTACTCTCAACCTCTGATCCTCTCCTTGAAAGCAGTGAGTACAGTCTGCTTCTAGTCGACCATCTGGCCCCCATCAAATTCACTATATAAAGAGTTACTGAAATTCAATAACAAAAAGGACAAATAACCCAATTTAAAAATGAGTAAAAGACTTGAACAAATACTTCACAAAAGATCTAAAGGTAATCAGTAAGCCCTTTTCTTAAGAAGTGCTCAAGCTTGGGCGGCATCTGTGGCTCAAAGGAGTAGGGTGCCAGCCCCATATGCCAGAGGTGGCAGGTTCAACCCAGCCCTAGCCAAAAACTGCAAAAAAAAAAATAAGTGCTCAAGCTCATTAGTCACCAGAGACATGTAAATTAAAATCACAATGAAATACCTCTCACACTGTTTTATTGGCTAAAATTTAAAAGACTGCCAACACCCAATGTTAACAAAGATTTAAAGCAACTGGAATTCACATGCATTGCTTGTGGAAATCATTACACTGAAAAACTATTTGGTAACTGCTTATAAAATTAAACATATACCCACCCTATGACCCAGCAATTCTACTCCTCACTATTTACCTAAGATAAATGAAAACACATGCCATACAAAGAATTGTACATCTATGTTTGTATGAGTCTCATTCAGAATAGCCCCAAACTGGAAACAACTCAAATATATATCAACAGATGCAAGAATAAATAAATCTCAATATATTAATACTTAGCAATATAAAGAAATAAATTACTAATACCAATGAGGGCATGAATAAATCTCAAACACATACTGAGTGAAAGAAGCCAGACATAAAAGTATACATACAGTGTGATTATGTTTATCCCATAATAAAAATCAGAAGAACGGTAGCCTGGGTACGTGTGTGCACACATGTGTATGTTGGCAGGGAGGAAGGTGTACAATAAATTGGACCTCTCTGGTGTCCTGTGAATGTTCTGTCTTAATTGAGATGTGGATCACATAAGTATATATATTTATCGAACCATTTGTTAAAACTCATCAGACTTTAAGATCGTATACATCAAAAATTTAAAAAACACTTTTTTAAACTCTGAAGAGTTATACACGCACTGTGAAGTATTTTAATTTTTAAAGCCTTTCAAGAAAAAGATGAATTTGAGATGGTTATAGGGTTGAATTGATGCTAAACAATCATATGGCAATGAGTATCCAGTTGTCATCTAGTTATTTGAAAGTGCTTGCATCCAATATAACAAGTTTATTTTATGACTTAGAAATGAACGTGGCACCCTCTAACCCACTCTAAGTAGTGATTTTTCTTAAAGGCCCAGTACCATGGTCTATACATAAATACGTAGAACCTTGAACCTTGGCAAAGTGTTGGCACATTCTCTTTAAGTCTCTCAATTGTGGGCAATTTTAGTGAAGGACTTTTGAATTGAACTAGAAAAAAAAATAACACATGTCATGCTATAAATCACATTCTAGACCAAATTCTGTTAATAACCACACAGCAATATGAAAATATGTTTATGAAGCTAAAAAGGTAAGAACGATGATACCACAAAATGTCAATTAAGAGATTATGTAGGAACAAGCTTCCTGCCCCTTTGTTAATGCATACCCCACCCCCTACTGCTGCATGTCTTCCAGAAGCACCAGGAGGAGCACTGGGGTGTATGACAGGTCCCCACACCAGTGTTCCTGCAGAACAATACGCACAGGGACAGAGGAAGTCATCATCTTTTAACCACACCCACCTTCAGACATGAAGGGCTGTCCTGGACAAAGTTGTAGACTCACCACAGCAGGCTTGCTCAGCAACACTGGCCCTTTAGAAGCTTTACCCATCCTAGGAAATCAGCCTCAAATGTTCATCATACACTGTCCCCAAGTTTAGGTTCAGGAATAAGATAGTCTCATGCATAACACAAGGAGCCTGTCTCCTGCAAAGCACGGCACTTGGCATAAAGGACCACTCATTGAGGGCTTTGCTCACTATGAATCCCACACATGGTAAGTAGGTGCTGCATACATTTTGTAGACTGTGTGGCCCCATGAATGAATACTAACCTGATGCTGTCGCTGTGACCGTTAAATAAAGTAATACGTATAAAGTGTTAGCAGGGCAACTCACACCTGAGTTGAGTGCCAGCCCCCTTGCCTTTCTCTTTAGAAAGAAGTTTTCTTCCTTTAGGGAACTATTTGCTCTTATTAGATAAATAGATCTTATTCATTTTAAACACCACAATCCAACCCCTTTTGAAAATGGAAAATAATCTGATCTTATTACAGCTTTCAAAAGACTGATGACACTTTAATGGAACTATGTTACGGGTTCTGTGTTTTCTCACCCAGCAAGAGACTTTGAGACACTTCTAATTGGGAAATTAAATGCTCTGCATGCTGGTATTTGATTAGAGTTCCAGAGAGATTTGGAAATTGTGTGTATGTATGTGTATGTGTGTGTGTGCACTCACAAGCAAATGCTCCTGTGTATGTATCACAGAGAAACAGAGAGACTTTGCTTAAATCCTGCTAGAAGCACTGTCTTACTTTTACACATAAAACATGCTCAAAACATATGGAAAAACTGTAAAATTTCATCGATGGCCTTATGTGTTATCAATTCCAGTCCTAGCATACTAACTAGGAAGGTATTGGAAAATTTCCAATTGTAATTCAACTTTCAGAGTTAAAAGTATGAGTTAAAAATACTCATAGGATCTTTCGTGTGTCTTCTTTTCCTTCACAAGTAAACACACAATTACACTTCTTAAGCCTAAAAACTATCCAATCAGGGCTAATGATTTTTAATTTATGGCGACAGATTTTCATGCAGTCTAAAAGAACAGCCCAGCGTAGGAAAGCACAGCTCAGGATAGAATGCGATGGAAATCATTACAATGCAAAGTAGGATGCTTTGTGAGCATTAATAACTTGAAATCTGAAGGGTATGCATCGACTGAGTCGTAATGTAAAGCGAGCTTCACTGTTTAAGTCAAAGTCGAAGTTTGAAGGTCGCTCCTCCATGCAATAGCGCTGAACATCCACTCAGCAGCAGAGGTGGGAACGGCCAGATCTGGTGTAAAAACAGAGGTATAAGAGTACCAATGTACAGAAGAGCCAAGGGTCCAGAAGCAAACAGGAAATTCTCCGGCAGCCCTACGGAGAGGCTTGATGAGTTCACTGAACACACGAGCTTACTGAGATGAGAGTAGAAGGGCGGGTAAACTACCCTCAACTCTCCAGAGGAGAAGCAATAGCCATAATTGTCAGACACATGTCAGACAGAACCCAAATTACCTGGAGTGAGCTATGTAAAATATAAAGCGCAAGTCAAGATTTTATTTATTCTGTGACTATATAAATATTGCACTATTTTTTGATAGAAAGGAATCTTTGAGTACTGCAGTAAGTCATCTCATGGAGAAATCTACAACTACCATGTCCTTGTAATCTGTTCCCCTCTCACAAAATTTTAATGGAACCACACCAATGTCATTTAGGGTGACAGCGAGGGTGTGGTTGGGGACTGTGTGTGGTCTTTCCCTCGCAGACAAATTCCTATTCTCTGAAGAGTGTGAGGCAGAGACTGGACAAGCTGCTAACGGCTTGTTCCCTGGAGCTGCTGAACTGGAGGTGGCATCCCATCCTCACGGTTTTTAGGAGCTGGAGCTACTGGCACCCCCGCCCCAGTCTGCCCCCAAATACCTTCAGTCTAGAACTTTCTCTCCCCCTCTGTTTGCAGCCTCTTCTCCCCATGCACACACACTCCACATGATTCCTTATGTCCTTCTGCCTTTTTATTCTACTTCTCCTTAAGGAGTTTCTCACAAGAAAATAGACTTGAAATCTGCCCTCCTGGTTCAGGGGTCTCAGCACTGGGCAGTATAATGCTGTGGCCTTTTCCTTCTTTGCTTTTCTGCCATGAAAGCCGGGTTTCCCTCTCCCCTTCCCGACCTCAAACCCTGCGTCTGCACCCCAGCCCTGTGACCGAATAACTGCTGCAAACACAGACTTCCCTGCCCAGATCTCTCACTGTCCCCCTGCTGCAGTAGACAGCCTGTCAGACCTATCACCTTTTATCATCTCTCCAGGGTTAACTTAGCCCTTGTGTTGCTAAATCCTAGTTACCCAGGACATCCCTGTCTATACCTGTTGTCCCACACTAATTCTATTTTAAGAGCACCCTCTTTCACTTAAAAAAAAAAAAAAAGTGAAAATCATCGCAGTGTAAAAGTCACCCTCTCCAGCAGGCTGCTGTGCCCGCTCCATTAACTATACTCCCCTGACCCGCAGCTGGTCCATCCCACAGGTCTGTAGTTCCAGATTAGCCTAGATGCAACATCTCCAGCTCCCAGCATCCTATTAAACTTCCTGAAAGGAAAGTTCCCCTGGCAGGATGAACCTCAAAGATACCTGTGATATATCTTGGGAGTCTATATAACCCTGTTTTAATGTTTCCCTACCTTGGGAATCTATTGCTACATAAAAAATCACCCAAATTTGGCAAAATGAAATAACGATAATCATTTATTATCCCTCATGGTGTCTGTGGCTAAGGAACCCAGATCAGACAAGTTGGGGACAACTTGTCTCTGCTGCTCTGTGATGTGTACAGCCTCAGCTGAAAGACTAAAAGTTTGAGGGCAGAAATAATCTGACAGTTCGTTTGCTCACGTGTCTGGAGTGGATGCAGGCTGCCACTTATTGTCTGGAACGGCTACATGTGTCCTCTCCAAGTGACCAGAGGTTTCTTGCAATACGGTGGCAGAGTTCTCAGAGCAAGCAACCTGGGCCACGTGGAAGCTGTAGCCTTTGTGTGACCCAGGCTTGCTTAACACTCAAATCACAGGCCATGACTCCTACCCTTGATCATTGATCAAGGACGTTCCAAGCCACTGCCAAGAATCAGGGGCTGAGCATATTAGACCCCTACCCTTATACCCCCTCTTATAAGAAGATCATGGACTAGGGGGGACATTTACAGAGGGTGCCAAAAAATGTATACACATTTGGAGAAAGGAAGAAAACTGTATCAACATATATATAATTGTATTAAAATATATAGAAATATATACAATATATATCAATATACACCAATAACAAAAGATGAATACAAGGCACATGGAGCATCTCTTGTAATTGCAGAAGTCAAATATTACTTGAGTACTACAAATTTAATACAGGTGTTTCCCATTCTTAGAATGCATATACATTTTTTGACACCTTCTGTGTGTGTGTATATTTTTTTAAATACAACTATCCATCCCTTCCAATACCCCACCCACTAGGGGCCACGTGTCACCTTCTTGTTACCTCCTATCAAACTTTTTCCGGGATGAGTCTTTCGATACTTCTGTAATCAGGAACAATACTAGCACCTCGTACAGCTGTGACACTTGTTGCCATTTTCAAGAATATTGGCCTTTGATCCTCACCACTCTGAGAGGCAGGTAAGGTGAGTCTCCCAGTTGACAAGTAAGGAGGGAAGCAAAGACAGGCAAGCCATTTGCTCAGTGCAGTCATTCTGGTGTGCAATTGAATTTCTTTCCACTACCAACTAACCTCTGCTGACAGAAAAGCAGCCCAGCGCTGTGGTCAGAGCCCAGACTTCGGAATAGGCAAGCCTGGCTTTGAATCCTGGTCTTATAGCTTAGCGGCTTTGGACCAAGAGCTTAACTTCCCTGTGTTTTAATTTTCTTATCCTTGGAATGAAGGTAATAAAACCTACCTCAGGTATTTAATTCCTGCCATGAAATTAAGTGATATTAACAAAGTGCCTAGTGCAATGCCTAAAAAATTCATCTTAATAATGATGTGTGATCTAACAGCCCGCACAATGTAGTTAGAGCTGGATTTCCTTAAGAAGACTTTTAAGAAATCTGGACCACAGCAGACAGGGGAGGTGCTCTGATGCTAGGTATAGACAGAGAGCCGTCCTCAAATCACAGTGCAAACCAGTCAGTATCTTAGAATCAGATCTTTTCTCATAGCAAGATATTGTTCGGCAGTTTGAAGAAGAAAACTTGCAAAGGGCAGCCAATTTCCCAGCTCTTCTAAGTAGATATTATTTAATGAGATACCCGCTGATCATTAAATCTCTATCTCCAAAGGTTGAATATAGTGGCTGCTGGGGTTAGGGAGGTTTGCTTTATCGCACAGAGCAGGAATTGGTGCCACAGAGATGACCTTTCTGTTGGCCAACCTTTGAGGTCTGGGCAGAGTGCAAGGTTAACACAATTGGGAGGCTTTCGGCGTGTTGCCCTGGGATACCATTTACATGTAACTTGGCAATGTGTCCACTCCTGTCAAGGTGGGCCCTGAGTCATTGAATGGCCCTGTATTTTGCTCACATTGTTTTAAGAAAACAGAATGTTCTACTGGCAAAGGCTGCCGGATATCTGTCATTAATGGAGAGGCGAGCGAAGTGGCTAAATTAATCAGCATTTATAGTATCTGAGAATTAGACCAATGAGGGCGGCGGACAGTCCTCAATGTTGCCTCAGAGAAAGAGCCATTTTGTTAGAGCTCAGAAATAGTTTTCCTATTTCTTCTGTCCCATCACTTGGGCCTGGCCATGAGGCCTCTAATTCGGTTTCCAGGGCCAGAAGGACAGCAGATTCGCTCATAAGAAAGCCCAAGGGATACTTAAAATTTATGAGCCAGTCCTCAGCTCCTTACCAGTGTGAAGTTCTCATTCAGGTCAGCAGGAAGGCTGCCTACAGGGTAGGGCATCTCAATTGAGCTCTTTCTCTGTTTTGCTGGTTCCGAATCAAACCTGCCCTGTGGCTGCTTTAAGAGTTGGTGTCTTGGCATCCAAAAGCAAGGAGACAGCTCCATTTCTTCTGGCGCCTGGGGCCTAGGCTGCAGGGCAGCTCACCCGCCCCCCTTGGGGATTGCTTTTGGAATCCTCACTGTTTATAAAGGAAGCCCACATTGGCCCGTTGTAACCTGTGACACTCTTCACTCAATAGCAGTGGGGAGTTCCAACATCTTAAGTGACCCTCCCAGGGAACCAAAACCCCAGATCCCTAATATGGAGTAACCGTTTCTGCCATAGTGCTGCCTTTGGGTTGAACGGCACTTTGTGTTTTCCAAAGCTCTTTCATACGGTCGGTCTCCTGTGGTCTGGCAAACCCTGTCAGGAAGGCAGGGCAGAGGGAGCGAGTCCCATTTCACAGATGAGAAAACCAAGATTCAGACAGTTCAGTTATGCAGCTCATTTAAGGTGACCAGATTTTAACATTGGTAAAGCAGGACACCATTGATTGGGGGTAGGGCGGAGGTGGGGTGGAGGAGGGGTGTGCTCTTGATTAAAAATTTGGTCTATATGGAGCAACAGAAATTTTCATAGGGCGCAAAAATAGTATTGTAATTTTTTTTAATTTCAACATAAGTACAATTTACAAATATAATACATTAAAAAAAAA
>NW_003852489.1:576803-604915 GCF_000181295.1 Otolemur garnettii
TTTACATTAGCCTTTTCATTTCCAAATGAAGTTACATTAACGTCTTCATTCCCAAATGGAGTTACAGTAACCTTTTCAGCAGCCCCAAACCGTATATTCCTTTCCCGTTGTCCCGCCCTTCCCTAGATTGTCGTACATTTTTTCCAAAAATTGGGACTTTTTAAAAATGCCACGGGACGTGGGACAAATTGTTAAAAATTGGGACTAGCCTGCCAAAAGCAGGACATCTGGTCACCTTAAGTGAGTCAGTTGTAGGGCTGAGACCTAAACTGTCAAACCATTGCCTCTCACTTTCCTTTCTCTTTTCACCCTTCCGATTTCCCCCTTTCCTTTTCTCTAATCTCACTCCTTCTCTGCTCACTCTCCTTCCTCCCTATCTTCCTCTTCCTTTCAGTCCATTTGCCTCCATTTTTCTCAACACTCTTGTTCCAACAAAGATCTCAGGCAAGACCATGAACCTTCTAGAATTACGACTTTACCATTCACCCAGCAATTTAAACAGGGACTTCAACAGCTCTCATAGGAAATCTCTTTGCTTCTCTGTAACACATTTTCTCTGCTATGAAATAAGAAGGCCATGTCTATCAATATAAGATAATAGAGTTGAAAATGTCCTTAAAATTCCAAATGGAGCAAGGAAATAGTAATTACATATGCCTTGAGGCAGCAATTTTTACCTTCTCTTTTTTAAAATTTGGACCTATGATAAACTGGCACATCTAAGCCACAGACTAGGCCAGGGCATTCTTCTTACCCCAAATCTTCTACTTGGTAAAACATGCAAACTCAACACTCCCAGGGTCCGGTGAGGGATTGAGTCTATCTGGTATTATAAATAAGGCTATCTCAGCATTTCAAAGCAAAAGTTTTAAATGTTTCATGTCTTGCTTAAGCAGATAGAAGATAACTAGTCTCATTACCTGCCTCTACATAACCCCTCTCACCTCAATTTCTATTGATTCGCAGCAGTTGGAAAGAATATCGAATATGGAAATTGCTCTTTGAACAGTGTCTGATCTTCTTTCCTCCCTCCTGTGACAATTAACAACATAAAGCCAAGCTTTTGTGTGTGCCTGTCACCAGCCTCTAGGCCAGTGGTTCTCAACCTTCCTAATGCCACAATGTATTTTCATTGTTAAAAAGGGGTTGCAACCCACAGGTTGAGAACCACTGCTCTAGACTGTCAGAACATTGGCTTAATATATGAGAATTTAAATGCTTCCATCCTAATCCTAAGAGGCAAAGAGAGGCACTGCCTCAAAATTGTGTGCCTCAACTCCTAAGAGCATGATTTCTAGTTTGTAAATGAAAGTGTGGGTCATTTCAGCCCCTCCATTCTAAGAAATGTTCAGAATCGAGGGAATCTTATGGAAGTTACCCATTAGTTCTGAGGGGCAAAATATCCAAAGAAGAATGTCACTGGATCATTTCAAGGGGCCATGTGCATTCCATCCCAGGACCATGTCTCTACAGAATCTTTTCTAGATCTCCCTGAACTCCTTGTCTTGTATGGGGTTCTAAAAATTGACTGAACATATGACATTGTCCACTCTGAGTGGATTCATTCTCCCGATATAAGATATTCATGTAATTGGGAGATCCCTGTTTCAGATGGCCAGTAATGTCTAAGTAGGACAGATCAATCCAGATCAAGCTGATGTCCATAGGCATGGGCTGTCCCCCTGCATAGAATTGACCTTCCAATGCCCAGATGTGTAATAGCCACATAGTCAGGGGCCTAATTGTACTGTTCTTGGTTTTATTCCAGCTAACTTAACTGGCCTCAGCTAGCTGGGCTGGCCTGAACACTGGACAGCTGCCTGTAACAGTGGCCTTGGGTAGCCTTCACTTCTTGCTCAACTTGGCCTATAGTTCTGTGCTGCAGGGCTTGGAACTTTACAGCAAGGCCAGCAGATGACCTGGCCACCCAGCATGCTACTGGCTCTTCCCTGGGCCATCCAGAAATTCTTCAGGGTACCTTTGGAAGCAAGCAAAGGTGATGGCTTCCGACACCTAGTCCAGAGGTATCTGCTGAGCTTCCCTAGTCTGTTTACCTGTCTCTCTAAAGTTCCCTTTTAGTGCCAAATACCTACCATTAATTAGCAAATGACCTTCAAAAAGGAAAAAAGAAGCAGGGACTAGTTAGCTTAGAGAGGCGAGCACTTAATTCATGAAGCAACATGTGATTCTTCTAAAGTCTGTGACAAATTCTTTATCATCTTTAGACCTGCTGCCAGGGTTTTGTTGTTCAGTAGACACAGGACAACCAATCAAGTGGCATCTCAGAAAGAGCATGTTGCTGAGTCCGTCCGTTGCTAAGCAGTGGGCATCATTTGTATCTCCCGGGTTTTCCTTTTCGTCACTGGCATAGAAATCACAGTGCCTTCCAAAGAGGCATAAGCTGAGTCAGATTTGTGCTAGGGCAGTGGTTCTCAACCTCCCTAATGCCGCAGCCCTTTAATACAGTTCCTGTGGGTCATGACCCACAGGTTGAGAACCGCTGGGCTAGGGCAAAGTGAAACTTGGTTTCTTGGGGACTGCAGCTGAACTGACTCAGAAATTAAGAACCTAGCAATCATGGAAGGAAAAAGAAACTAGAGTTTAGTACCCTTGATCCATACCATTTTAGTGCTGCCTTCCACAGGCCAGAAGTGACGTGGTAAAAAAAAAAAAAAATGGGTTCTCCTCTTCAAAGCGCATAGCTCTGAGAAGCTAAGGACCGTGCCCTGGGGGAAACAGGCTGGCTCTACCAAGAGTGTGGCAGATCCAAGAAGAAACCTCTCGGGAGAAATGAAGCATCACTCTGCTTCTGTGTCTGTGCTGGGTCTCTTGGTGGTCCTAGGAAGACAAGGATGCAGACACCATAGGTGCTGCCCGTTTCCTCCAGACCATTCTTTTCTCTCTTACCAATCCAGACAGCTTCTCCGCTGGCATCTGTAACCATTTCTTTTGCTCCCTTAAGCAACTGGAAAGCAGACCAAACACATGTAGAATTTCTAAGCACAGCAGAGTTTAATTTTAAAAAAGAAAAAAACAAACCAAAAAAACCCCAACAGCATTGCCATCTCACCTAGCTAACCCTAGCATGTTAGAAAAGACCGCAGGATGAAGGCAGACTGCCTAGGATGCTGAGTCAACAATAGGAAAGAGCGTCTCATGCTGAAAAGACAACCAACAGCCCTATTAAATACAGTCATGCTTTTCTCACCTACCTCCTATAACTATGCCTCTCCAGCTGAAGTAGAATAACTTTCCTCTCCTTGCCTTGTTTATTTGGTCCTTCATTTGTTCAGACAAGAGACTTCTATTTAGCACCCACTTATATGCCAATCATTTTCAATTTCGTGCATCATCCAGCCATTCAAAATTATTTATTTATTTATGAGTCTTAGGCCTATCGATAGGTGCTCAAAAATAAATAATCTGTCAGGGGAGGGTATGAATCTGTCTGAGGTACTGGGGGTATGAAAATGTATGAGACAATGCCCATAGCACTAAAAATGTATAGACTACCTAGCGATTTGCAATCTATTCATTTATCCAGTCAGTCATCCATTCATTTATTCCTTTGAAACATAGTTGCTGGAGATCTACTGTCTGCCAGACACACTAGTAGGCACAGAGCCATACACATTCATCCTAATCGTCTTCCTCACTTTCTTCTAAATTCATTGCATCACATACATACCATCACCACTGCTGCCAAGCCCAGAAATAAAAGCAAACCAACTTTTGGGATTTTATGTGTATGTATTTGTGGTTCTTTTAGGGAGAGAGGACAGTGGGCTTCAGATGGGTAGATTGAGTTATTTCACAATATTCCTACAAATAGTCCCTGGTTTCTTTCGGAGTAAGATGTCAGAAGGCAGATCCCCAACTCAAGACAACACAGGAGGCTCTGAGTGATGACAGCTGTGGGGCAATGGGATCTACCAGCTTGCTAAGTGGTGAGGCGTGTGGTTGGAGATTAGGCAATGATCCGCCAAGGACAGCACAGAAAAGACGCCTCCGGGAGACCTCTGACCCCTAACCTAGAGTCTCTTTCTACTTGAGATTTGATTACCAAAACAACCCCTGGCACAGGCTGAGTCTTCCATAAATATTTATCATGTGAATGGCTGAATAAACACTAAGCCATTTGTCGGGCTTGAACTCCTTGAGGGTGTGAACTGGGCCCTAAATTATCTCGTGTCCTCCCAGGACTTCCATCCCTTCTCCAGGGCTCTAGGGAACTATCTACGGGACTTTGGACTGGAGGCTCCCCTAGTTTTCTTCTTTGCATTCTAGGTATAAATGGCATCTTCACGTGGGTTAGTCACCTAACAGATTCTCTCTGCAAGGGCAGCACCCCTTATATCTGTCATGTTTTTGTTAAATTTCAGGCTTTGTTTTCTTCCCTGATGACTAAATTGTTGGTTCACCTCCCCCACCATGAGGCCGTGTGTACTCAGGGAACAAAAATTTGTTTTGCTATCAGTTAAAAATGCAAAATAGCTATATAAAGAAACCAAATCATGCCCTTCCCAAACCAAACACTTGAATTGGCTTCTGGCTTAGGTCTGTTTAGGGTTATCTGTGGTCGTTTTCCTTCAGTAGCTGGTAATCAAGAAGAGAATGTATGAGTGCCACTGGAAACCAAGTGAGAGACCCACAGCGCTGTGGGCCAGACACCACCGCCTGAGAGAGGACGAAGACAGGGGAAGCCAGAAGCCGACTTCAAGATTCTTGGGCCTCTGGCCAAACCGTAGTTCAGGCCATTGTACTTTGCCAAGGAAGCTTATCAAAGAAGAAAACAGACTTAACATTTTCTGGCTTTCTGCTTCTTTCTCAGAATGCTAGTGTTGGGAGTTAGACTGGCTTTCTCCATCCTGGGCAGAAACAGTCGAAGTTTGAGAATTTAATTATTGGAGAATACAGAATATGTGGCCTAAGCACAGCATTCTGTATGTCATTTCACTTAGCAAAATAGCTCAAGACACAAAGAATTTCAAAATGGAGCAAGGGCCTGACCTGCTTGTTTATGACTGTGTCATTCAGGGACAACCTAAGTCTGGCAGAAATAGCAAAGATTTTCTGCCACAGAACTCAACCCGTTAATTTAGATGAAAATATCACTGAGTACTGGTTCTACATTCCTACTACTCTGATACATGAAGAAACTTCCAGAAGCAATGTGCACAGGACAGGGCCTGAGCCATCGCGTCCAGGATGACATTTCACAAGGCGTTTTGAAGGGACAATTGGAACAAGCAATCACCATTCTAGGAAGAGAACAGGATATTTCTGGCAGCAAGTGGAAAGTCCAGTGCCTGAGACAGCTACAGAAAATGACTAATTTTGTTTGTGGCCATCCCTGAAATAACATCAAGTCACAAAGACACTAATATCCTTTCCCAATGTTGACAAAGAGGAGACTCTGTCCAGCCTACTGTTGGTAAACACTAGTTTTCTGCTGGCTTTTATCTATTAACAACCACCCCTGGGGCATAAGGGGTCCAGCCCTTCCTCGGGAAACCCCGTATGCTGATATGGGAAACACAGTCTGCAGCTGAGTCTGATTCTCTGGTTGCTGGTCCTCTCTGGCCATACGGCCCATCAGTCATTACAATACAAAGGCAAGGTGAAATGAATGTAAGGAAGAAAGGCAATTTCCTTTAAAATACTGTGGGAAAGGTTCTTTTTCCTGTAGGGCCAAGTCTTGGCATATCCTCTATGCCAGTTGTGCTCAGAGATGATCCTCAGACCAGGAGTCTACCTGTATCAGCATCACTTGGAAACTTGTTAGAAAAGCAGATCCTCAGGTCCCCCTGAGGACTTGTGAATCACACACTCTAGGGCTGGAGCCCAGCAGGACACGTTTTCACAAGCCCTCACGGTGATTCCAATACATTCTGACATTTGAAAACCACTGTTCTACTGTCCATTAAGAAATCTAGGACCTGCCATGATATGAAAGTAAACTGTCTCTGTGTGTGTGTGTGTGTGTGTGTGAATTCAGTAATGTAATTGTCTTAGTTCTGTGCTGCCATAATGAAATACCATAGACTGGCTTATTTATAATAGACAAAAACTTATTTCTCACAGTTCTAAAGGTCACAAAGTACAAGATCAAGGGGCTGTGATCTGGCAATACCATCTTGCAGAAGGCATTTCATGGGAGGAAGGGCAAAAAGAGGGTGAGAGAGAGAAAAGAAGGACCAAACTAACCCTTTTCTGATGAACCTCCTCCCCAGATAATGGCATTGATCCACTTATGAGGACAAAGCCCTCATGGCCTGACCACCTCTTACAGGTCCCACCTCTTAACACTAGTGCATGAGGATTAAGTTTCCAACACATACTTTATGGGAGACACACACACAATTATAGATATATGTGTGTGTGTGTGTGTATACTAAAATTATGGATCTAAAAATTTAGGTTTTTTTTTTCTTTAATTAGGGTAGTAGTTTTCATTGGAAGCTCTGGCTGTTAGACGTGATGGGAATGGGGGTGAACCAGTAAGCCAGCAAAGCAGGGAACTTTCTATCGTCTGTTAACCATTGGCTCTCCAATTTAAGATTCTCCAAAGGGGCTCGGCGCCTGTGGCTCAAGCAGCTAAGGCACCAGCCACATACACCCAAGGTGGCGGGTTCGAATCCCCAGCCCGGACCCACCAAACAACAATGATGGCTGCAACCAAAAAATGGCCGGGCGTTGTGGCGGGCACCTGTAGTCCCAGCTACCTGGGAGGCTGAGGCAGGAGACTCGCTTGAGCCCAGGAGTTGGAGGTTGCTGTGAGCTGTGATGCCATGGCACTCTACCCAGGGGGATAGCTTGAGGCTCCATCTCAAAAAAAAAAAAAAAAGATTCTCCAAAGGAGTGAAACACCTGGCCTTCTTTGACATTTAAATGAATCTGATGAATAGAAGATTAAATACTGGATGTCTTCTTAAGAGAAGCTGATTAGAGTGGTGGTAAAGCGTGCAAACTTTGGGGTCAGATAGACACAAGTCCACTCACCAGCTGAGTGACATTGGGCAAGGGGCCTAAACTCTCTGGTCCTATTTTCTTCACCAGTAAAATGGGAAGAGTAACGCAGGAAGATGAGCTTTGAGCAAGGCTTGTGTGAGGATTAAACTAGATGAAATACACACATGGCATGCATGTAGATATCACCGTTCACACAGTACTCTTTCCAATCATTACTAGTATTTTGAAGCATGCCAGCGTGTCCAGAGAGTCCACCCTGTGGGCCGTAGCTTCATCAGATCGCTCTGGAACTGTCCTTCAGGAACAGTATAAAGCAATGAGTGAGAACATGAGCCCTAGGTTTGCGTGAACCTTGGGGGCGAGGTAAGGGATGAGCAGAAAGGCACAGGCCGTGGGGTGAGGGTGGAGGCTGCAGGCTGCTTCGCATCATTGGCCTCTGCAGCTCTGTGGCGGCCACAGTTTTCCTTTCTCCTCATTGTTATGGCGTCTGGGCAGAGAGGCGCGGCGGAGCCAGACCTCTGAGGCTGTGTGTGGTGAGCCTGCAGGGGCTGGCAGTCGCTAAGGGCGGAAACCACTGTTTGGGAGCTGCTGGCGGTTTAACTGTTTCTGTTGCTCATGGCTGAGGATGAGAAAAAGGCAGGAGGGCCGGAGCAATCCGCAGCCTGATTCCGTTTGTGGTGCTGCTCACCAAGAGTTCCAAAGGTCTCTGTGGAACCAGAAGCTTATCAAGCAGCTACTGGAACAAGCCTTTTACTGGTTGCAGGTCAAAACAACAGCCTCTGGGAGTCTTGTTTTGGTTATCGCCTTCAGCAGAACCACTGACCTATTGCAGAAGTCACTGGCAACAACCTCATGGGAGATCTGGTTTCCCTAAGGCTTCTGAACTCCTTGCTGAACACCTAAAATTATTTACCTTCCTATTGCTGACGTGAGGGTTGTGATCCTCTAAAATCCAAAGTAACTGCTGGTCACACGGGCTCACGCCTATACTCCTAGCATTCTGGAAGACTGAGGTGGATGGATTGTCTGAGCTCAGGAGTTCAAGACCAGCCTGATCAAATCAAGGCCCTGTCTCTACTAAACATGGAAAAACTAGCTGGGCATTGTGGCAGGCACCTGTAGTCCCAGCTACTTGGTGGGGGGGCGGGGGGGGCTGAGACAAGAGGTTCTCTTGAGCCCAGGAGTTTAAGATTGCTGTGAGCCATGACATCATGACACTCAACTCCAGGGCAACTGAGTGAGACTCTGTCTCTAGAAGTAAATAAATAAAATAAAATCCAAAGTAACCACAAGGACGTAAATGTTTCCTTGCACCTCACAGCATTAGGTGTGCTTCTGTCTCCACGCGAGAGGTGCAGCTGTGTGCTCTTAGAACTGTGTTTGTAAAGAAATACGGCATCCTTCAATTCATGGGTGTGAAAAACTTGTTCAGGGCTGGTTAACAAATCAGGTTAGGCAACACTATGCAAGGCAGCCCTCCAAAAAGATATTTGCAAAGAACTCTAGTATCTTGGGGGAAATGTCCCTAATGCAATCCAAGAGAAAACAAGAACCCAAACCTTGTAGAACAAGGAGCATCAGAGTGAGGTTCCCTGCACCAGCAGTGGCAGAACCTGGAAACTTGGTAAAAATGCCAGTTCTCAGGCCCCACCTTAGACCTGCTGAGACTCCAAGAGCAAGCCCACACAGGTACTGTGATGCATGCTAAATTTCCAACATCACCGCGCTGATGTAAATGTGTAAGATATTCACATACGGAAGAAAACGCACAGTTCTCTCTCTGAGGATAGGACGAGGGCTGCTGTTTGCTATTCCCTGTTTATCTTTTGTGTTTCTTAAATATATGCCACTTAAAAATGAATATATTTTGCTTTTATATTTAGAGAAAAAAAGGTTTGTTTGTTATAGTTTTTGTCCAGGGCCAGGTTTGAACCCGCCACCTCCGGTATATGGAACCAGCGCCCGACTCCTTTGAGCCACACGCACCGCCCTAGAGAAAAAAGTGAATAGAATAGTTATATACTTCTGCTACACATGTCTCATGTCCACTTATACCAGAGTAACATTTTCTTGAAGATTTAACTCCTCCTAGGCCTTCAATGTGCTTCAATTTCTTCTTCTACAAGTCAACTTTCCTCTATTCTTTTTTTTTTTTTTTTTTTTTTTTTTGCAGTTTTTGGCCAGGGCTAGGTTTGAACCCGCCACCACCGGCCTATGGGGCTGGTGCCCTACTCCTTTGAGCCACAGGCACCGTCCAACTTTCCTATATTCTTTTTGATGAAACTTAGCCTAGCTACCCGTTTACTGACTTCCCTCCCTTTAAGTCTTGAAGGCCCCTGTTAGGCTTAATAAATAACATATTAGAAACTGTCAAAAATCTCTGCTTGTTTTATCATAGACAAGGGAATAGTTGTTTTTTCCTTAAGCACAGTATTTCCTTTTGTTTATATTTAAGGGTTTTTAATCCCTCGGTAACAATTTTAGCTTTTGCATATATTTTCACGTACGACTTACATTTTGTTCGAATTGACATGGTTGACTACTTCCACTTGAAGATTTGAGCACCTTGACCCTTCTGATGTCAAGGGTGCATTTACAAAGCGAGCAGATATCACAGGTTTGCATCTATGCAGAAGGATCACATTCCAAAATCAGAAAATCAGGCAAATGTCACAACCACAACTACTCCATCTTGGTAACACCAGCACAGACTGTTATTTTTCCAGCCCTGGAACAGATCTCATCTGAGTAGGAGCTAATAATGTGTAGAAGCCACATTATACAAAAATGTGCACCTTTCATCTCCGGAATCACTTAGCCCTATGAGATGCTCACCCCTCCCCCCAGCCCCACCACCATAAGAAGCTCTCAGAACCCAAATTAGGAAACCACAGCCTCCTGCTCTCTTAGACTCATTTTCTGGGCAACAGCAGGTGAAAGCACCTGAGCTATTTAAATTATTTTGGAGGGTTTGTTTTTGGTTGTTGTGGTTGATGGTACGTAATTGCATTTGCCTAAATCAAACATGCATCTGGTAAGAGCTTCCTGCTTCTCTGAATTACCTACTAGTGTTCCCGGGACTTTTCTCTTTCAAGTCCCAGAAGGAAGGACTCTGACCTCTCTCCCCTGGTATCTGGGTTTGACTCATCCTTTACCATCCTGGGACCTCACCTACTGTGCATATCACAAGGGTACATGTCAAATATATTAATAGTAGCGTATAAATGTCTCAACACAAAATTAAATAAGCGAGGTGAAGGCTATGTTAACCAGTTTGATGTAAACATTCCAAATGGTATATAAAATCAGCACACTGTACCCCATAAATGCAGTAATGTACACAGTTATGATCTAATAAAAACATAAAATAAAATAAAATACAATCCTGTGCAAAAGCTGCCTCCTACACAAAGCCTTCCTAATGTCAGTCCCTAATGTCAGCAGAAAGCAGTCCCTCAGGGTCTGAAAGTCTCTGGGGTCTTTGCCATTCTTTATTATATTCACATTTGAATATGTGGTAGCTTGCCCCCCTCCAAAGTGCTTGAAGGACGCATCTAAGCATCTTTAACACCAGTCTTAGCTTTGGATCCTAGATCTGCCCTTTCCAGCCAATCTTAGGTAAATCACTAAAGCCCTTTCCACCCCCCCCCCCTCATGTGGACAGTCCTAGCACTGACTACTGAAAGTTAAAGTCAATGTTAAATGAGATGCTGCATGTTATGGGGCAAGCACGATTATCTTGCACATGGGTAAAGCCCAATACCAGCTGCTTTTATTCCTGTTCTCCACTGTGACTCAAATAGTACGTGTATGCCCCGTGAGCATTTGTGTATTACATATATGATGAATAAATGTTGTTAGTTAAATCTATACTAGTGGTTCTCAGCCTTCCTAATGCCATGGCCCTTTAATATAGTTCCCATGGGTCGCAACCCACAGGTTGAGAACCGCTGATCTATACAGACCCTTTTGAACTCTCAGTGCTCCCTGGGGACTTTATACATGTCATCTGTCTACAGATTCATGACATGAACCGATGACTTCCTGTAGGCAGGTGTGGAAATGCACACAGGTAACCCGTCCTGGGGAAGCTGCCACTAGCCGTCTAGTTTAGACCTCATCGAGCTCTGGGTTTTCACCCATGAAATGTGAATTACGATGCTGATAGCCGACTTTGCCGGGATACAAGGCAGTCTGAGGAGGACCAGGCCTTGAGGGAGAAATCTGACAAACAGGGAATGCTTGAGGTAATTTGAAGAATCAGAGCACGTGTTTGCAAATTAGCATACTTCAGTTCCAGAGGTTGCAATCACACAGGACGCTAGATGTTGCTCCGTGAGGGCACAGGGGCGAAAACAGCTGCTTTTTGGGTTTGTCAAGCATCTCAAGTTATTTCTCAGGAGTTGGGGTTTGGCAAAGCCTGAGGCCCACGTTGCCAAGTCCTTCGTTCCCCCTTAATTTTTAAGCCCATGTGTATTTTAAGGGAAATTTAATCCATATGTTTCTGTTTCCTTTACACTTAACTCATAAAAATGGTTTGTCAGAGCAACTTGATGTCCCAAAAATCTCTGGAGCCTTTATAATGATATTTTTTCACCTTTTCCCCCTCCCTGAGACATAGGAAAGTGGGTGGGGTTTTTGTGTGTGTGTGTGTTTTGTTTTGTTTTGTTTTGTTTTAAGAAAATGAATCAAACTGAAAGTCTCAGGTCAGTAGCAATGGGTCGGACACACATGCCCAAGGAGTAATGCATTTGGGAAAATATCATCTTCCTCTGCTGTTCTTGTTGGGCCCTGAAGGTGATAAGAAGGTAGTTTCACACCCAGGCAGGTGTCAATAATTGGCAATGTGCAGAGCCAGAATCCTCACATTTGATTGGTTGCCCGCCAGGCTGAGAGTCTCACTCCTGTCTGTCCCTACTTGGATATTGAGAGATCTGTTCCATGTTCTCTAGAATTTGGATCCCTTCACTCAGGTCCAATCGTGCAGGTCAGCATTAGAAATCCATCATTCAAGTAGGTGGAAGGAATTGTGGCAGCTAATTCCAAAACACAGTAACTGTTTTCTACTCGAGTTTTCCACATCACCCCTAGAGACAGAAGACAGGAGTTGGCATGCTTGTCTTAGTGGCCATAGGCAATGTTCTCACAAAGCTCTGTAAAGATGGCATTCCTCCAAGATCAGTGAATTCACTGTCACTGGAAGGATTCACACAATGGCCCAGATATCCACAGCACAGGCCAAAATGCCACATGTGTTGGTGATAACTCTCAGCCGTAAAAGGGGATCCTTTGGGGGCGTGTGGCCTCCATCAGATCCACACTGCTCGCCATGCCACCTCCTCTGTCACCAGCTGGGGTTGAACTTCAGTCTGTCTCCTTCCCAGCAGCTTGCTCACTGCCAGATTGGACTGGATCTCTCTGGACACTAAGGGTCACGGAGTCTTAACAGTGTGTGGCATGTCACAGTTTGAGACTGATCCTCCGTGATGGTTTGGTTTAGTCTGAAATGCTCTAAACACATTCTGCTGGCTTATCCCAACCCATTTTCACTATCTGGCACCAGAACTCTGTAATGTAACAACCCAGACTGAGGCTTTCTCTGGCCAAAAAGCCATGGGACGTTCATCTCCCAAAACAAAGTTACAAGTAAAAGATCCAGTCAAAGTGTGTCCGGGTGGCTCTGCCATCTTTAAATGGGGAAGGCACGGAAAGACTGGATTTATTGAGGGATGGAGATACAGAGCTTTGAAGAGCTTCTCTCTTTCTCTAAATCACCTTATAAGAGAGCAGGAACAGTGAAATTCTGGACCTGGATGGCTGATGAAGAATAATTGATAAGTACATTATGGAATATGAACACCAAGCCAGGATACTAAGACTGAACAATATCTATTTTAGATCTGGCATGAAAATACAAAACAACTTACAGGAAGTAGCCAGTCTTAGAAATTCCATTAGTCCACAGGGCCTGGTGGAGATGAGGTTTTTCATGATGGATTCATCACAGGCAGGAAGGATAGTCAGAAATCTACCACTCTTCAACAGTTTGACAGTAGATGTCTACAAATGTACTGCAGAGATTACCTGCTTTGAGCCTGGTCCTGGATCACGTATTACCTTACAAATCCACATGGTAACTTTATACGCTAAGGGTGCTAAGTGTTCCCATTTTACAGAAGAGGAAAACTGGAGCTCCTAAAGGCACCGATGAGGGAGACTGAGTAGCTTGTGCCAATTTGCACAGTTAACTGACGTTCTGAAAGTCAAACACAAGTCTGCCAAACTTTAAAGCCCGTACTTCTATCTTTAAAATAAAAGAGCATTTGTGTGATTACAAAAGTTATATACATCAAACTTACAGAGTACCCAGTAAAAGCCGCTCCTAACCCTCCCCCTTCCCTAGATAACCATGTTAATTGTGGACAGCATATATACTATCCTAACTTCCAAACCTAGAGACACACAAATACATTTTTTACACACATATGAGAACTGTTCTAGAATTTGCCAGAGATAAAATTCATCTTGAATATCTTTCTGGGTCAGTACAGATCTATCAAGTCCTTCTTTGTTTGTTTGTTTTTGTTATTTGTGTTTGAGACAGAGTCTTACTCTGTCACCGCAGCTATGTGTCACGGCATCATCGCAGCTCACAACAACCTCAAACTCCTGGGCTCAGGCGACTGTCCTGCCTCAGCCTCCCCAGTAGCTGGGACTGTAATTGTGAGTCCCAACACCTGGCTAATTTTTCTCTTTTTAGTAGAGACAGGGTCTCACTCTTGCTCAGGTTGGTCTTGAACTCCTGACCAGGTGCTTTTAAATAGCTGCATGGTGTTTTATTGTAAGGGTTGTCATGGCTTATTTAAATTCATTGACTAGTTCGATAGATTTCAACTTTTGATGACCAGAAGCATGCCTGCAATGAAACACCCCCTGTTTGTGCATAGGTGATTACACACTCCCCACTGAGTAAGTAGAGGATAATTTTCTGGCAATAGATTTGCTGGGCAAGATGACAATCCACCACCCATCCTCTGTCTACTACACACAGCTACTTCCTTTCGCTTCCACCAAGGGGTGTTATTGATTTCTTAGCAAGTGGGACACCAAATTTTCAGATAAGTAATTTTATATTTCTTTTGGACTTCAACGCTGGGGAATCTGAGAGCCATGATTCCTTTGGACTTAAGGTGTGATTACCACCGTCCAATTCTGAGGCAGTATACTTAGCAGGGTTCTGGAAATGTCCTCTTATTTACTGTTATATTCAGGAAATACTTATTGATTTGTGTGTGTGTGTGCAAAGCACTGCACCAGACCCTGATTAAACAGTGGCAAACCAGCATACCTCCCCGCCAGCGGACTAAATGGTTTGTACAAAATCCACCTGCTGCTCAGAACCACACTGTGGCCATCTAAGGTGTCATAGCCCAGTATCCCCAGAACCTCTCCAAAATATTCACTTTAGTTGTAATGCCAAGGAACCACTAATAGGAGGTATGCTGAAAGGAGGTTAAACCAGACTACAAAACTGATCGACGTTTTAATTAAACTTTTTTATTCTGAGATAACTGTGGCTTCACACACACAGGCTGCGTAAGAAATAATACAAGGAGATCCCAGGTATGCTTCACCTCGTTTCCTCCAATGGTAACATCTGACATCTACTGAAAACAAGACCACAACCCGGACATTGATACTGATACGGTCCAAGAGACAGAGCATTGCCCTCAAGACAAAGATTCCTCAACTTGCCTTTTAGAACCAAACCCACTTCCCTCTTCTTACCCTTGACAACCAGGAACCTGTTCTCCATTTCCAAGTCCTTGCATCAGAAATGTGGTACAGATGGAAGACTATCTGTGTGACCTTTAATACTGTCTGCTTTCACTCAGGATAGTTTTCTGGAGAGTCCTCCAGGTCATTTTGTGCATCCAGAGTTTGACACCCTTCATGGCTGAGTAGTCTTTTTATAGGAGGGATGTGTCACAGTTCAGCTGCTCATCCACTGAAAAACAATTGAGTTATTTCCAGTTTTCAGCAATTGTGAATAAAGCTTCTAGAAACATTTGTGTATAGGTTTCTGTGCAAACACAAGTCCTCATCTCTCTGGAATAAATGCCCAGTAGCACAATTTCTAGAATAAATGTTAGTTGCATGTTTAGTTTTTTTTGAGATAGAGCTTCATGCTGTCGCCCTGGGTAGAGTGATGTGGCATCACAGCTCACAGCAACCTCCAACTCCTAGGCTTAAGCGATCCTCTTGCCTCAGTCTCCCAAGGAACTGGGACTACAGGTGCCCGCCACAACGCCCAGCTATTTTTTGGTCGTAGTTGTCATTGTTTGGTAGGCCCAAGCCGGATTCGAACCCGCCAGCTCTGGTGTATGTGGCTGGTGCCTTAGCCGCTTGAGCTACAGGTGCCACCCAGATTTTTTTTTTAAGACACTCCCAAAACGTTTTCAGAATGGCTGTACCATTTACATTCCTACCAGGAATGTAGGAGTGAGGTTCATTGGGTACTTTGCATAAATATGTTGCTTTGTGGATTTCAAGAGAAACTTGCTTTGAACCCAGAATTACTCTTCCACGTGCTGTCACAGCCTGCTGCTCCCTGGGATGACAGGGGTGCTGTATGCAAACAGTGACTCACTGTTCATAATAAGGTGACTTTTTTAAAACAAAGTAGTGGCTCTGCCACTTTCTAGCTGAGAGATTTGGGCCTCTCTTTTCTCATCCATAAATGTAAATGCTTCCTGTGCTACCTCCCTTCACAGGGTTGCTCTAGGACTGAAAAGAATGGGTGGGCATAAGGGACTCCACAAACAGAGAGGCTAAGCTTCCTGACTCCAAAAATCCCAAAGTCTGAAATCCTCCAGAATTCAAGTTTTTGAGTGCCAACATGACGCCACAAGTTACCCTGAACACTTCTTCCACGATATTAATGGTATATCATTTTTTATACTTTTAAAAACTTAAAAAGTACATACATATGTATGTACTTACGTATTTAAGAAAATGATTGCTTAGCAGCAGCAAATAAATTCAGAGTCAGAAACAATGGATGGTGATGCCAAAGAACCAGCTTGTCCCCATGGGTGGCTGAGATGGTGACACCTTTGCCATCTGATGGGTCATTGCATGCAAACTTTATTTCATTCACAAAATTATTTAAAATATTGCATAACGCTACCTACAGACTACGTGTAGGAGGTGTATATAAAACAGAAATGAATTGTGAATTCACACTCGGGTTCTATCCCCAAGACACTTCGTTAGGTAATATTTGCAAATATTCCAAAATCCAAAAACATCCAAATTCCCAAATACTCTGGTCCCAGGCATTTCAGACTCATTATTTTGAGTCTCATTATTTTGTAATCACTCTTTGTTCCAAAAACCTAGAATTCTTTACATCTCCCTTTCACGGCTATGGTCTACCTTAAACTTTGGTTCTAAAATGCAAGAGCTGTTCCTGAACATTCTCTCCCCATCTTTCACCTCCACCCCCCAGTGTAGGCCTAACCATGGGGAGCCTACCCCCACATCCTACGGAACACTGCGTGGTAAACAAGGGCGGGCCTCAGTCTCCCTGACAGCCCTCCTGGGCCCTGGGCCTCTCCCCACTCCCACCTGGGCTCTGGTCTGCTTAAAATTAAATGTTACTTTGCTATAAGAAGGTGCTTGCTATCCCCTGTGTGCCTGGCTGTCTGCTCCCAGAGGCATTTTGACTGGACTCTCTGTGGCCCAGCACTGCCTCTGATGTCTAGGCACAGGGTATAAAAGGAAGCCAATCTCAGGAGTCCTCAGCTTTGGCCTCTGGGTGTTCTTTCCACTGATCTTATTCTGACCTATTGTCCCGGTGCCAGCTTTCATGCTCTTGTAGTTAAATCCTTTGCTTTCCACTCTCTCGGTGTCTCTCTCCTAACCCCAGATGCCCTAACAGCCAGATCACGGGCCCTCCATGATCTTCTCTCGGCCCCCCTGCGGGCCTCCAGTTATGTGGCCTCTGCTACCAGATCACCCGCTGGGCAAGTCACTTCCAGCCTCATCCCTCTCCAAACCTGCATCTGATTGGCATTCATCATCTATTTGTAGTGCACCTACTATGTGCTAGGCACGGTGCTGCACCTGGGAGTATTACGGGATGGCTTTGCTGTTCCCATGGAACAGTCTAAAAGCTGGAGACCAAACAATGACCAAGTGAAAAAAAGAACAATTACAAATTATAGTTGGTGCTTGTAGGAAAACAACAGGGTGCTGAGATAAAGATGAATGGGGGTGAGGGAAGGACCTTTCCTCTCCGAGGAAACAGTATTTAGTCAAGACCTGTGGGATAAAAAAGAGCCAGTCCCCTGAAAACAGGTACAAATGTTTGGGGCGTATGGCAAAGAATGTGCAAAGATCTTAAGGAGGATCAGCATATAGAGCTCTGTGTATTATCCTGGCACAAACAGGCCTGACCCAGGGGGCCCAGGGATGGGCTGGAACCCAGCCCGGCTCTGTTCTCGAGCAGCATGCCATGGTAAGGGGAAGAAGAGGTGCTTTTTTTCTGATCCTCACAAAGGCACCATATGGGCCGGACGCAGCCCGGGCTTTGAAGTGAAAAAGAGGCTCTCGCTCTTGTCCTCTTGCTCTTGGTCTGCAGCCAGGGTTCACAGCCTGGGATTTTGCACTCAGCTTCCAGACACCCATCTCCATAGCCTGCCCCTGGTCCATCCAGGGTTTACAACTCCAGTTTACTCGGCATTTTCCAATCTCATTCGGTCTTCCAATCACTGTGTAAGGTAGTGAAGGCAGGCATTATTCATTCCTTTGAAGATAATTTACAATAAAATGAAGAGATTTTAGGCCAGGTTACATCTGTTCCAATATTGTAAACACCTACCTAACCGACACCTAAATTAATAAGATAAAGAACGATTCCTAAATGCCTCCGGCCACTGTCTAATCAAATATCCCACCACCGCAGTCCTAGGCAACCACTGTTTTGATTTCTGTTACCACTGGGCAGTTTGGCCAGCTGGTTTTTAAGGAAATACAACTGCGTAGTAGGTATTCCATTGGGCCTGGGTTCTTGTGCTAATGTTTTTGAGATTCATTCATTCCCGTTATGTGCGTCTCAGTGGTTCATTCCATTTTATTGTTGAATCATAATCCAAAGAATGACTGTACCTCACTTTATTTATCTGTTATTCTACTGATGACATGTGGACTATTTTCAGATTGGCTATTTTCACTAAAGCTGCTCTAAGTATTCTCTGTAAATGATCTTGTCCAATTCTTTTTGTGAGCATTGATTTTCCTTTCTTTTTGAGTAAAACCCCAAAGTAGAAGTGCTGGGTCCTAAGCTACATCATATTTATCTTTATAATCAACTGCCACACAGTTCTCCGAAGTTATCACAGCACTTTACACGCTCATCAGCAACCTCGGCATCACAGTTACTCTCCATCCAACACTCAGTTTTAGCTATCAGTGATTTTATTTTGCAGTTCCCTGATGACTGATCATGTCGAGCACGTTTTCAAATGCTTACTAGCCATTGCTATGCCTTCTAGTGTAATATGTCCATTCAAGCCTTTTGCAGAGTGACTACTATAAATCCCAGTTTATAGATAAGAAAATTTAAGACTCAGGTCAAGGGACCCAAGATTGCAAAACTTTGCAGCTAAATAAGTAGCAAACCCACGTCTTTTGCTCACATCTCCTGATTCTAACTGGTTATATATTTTCCAACATAATGAACCTTTTTCTACAATGGATCCCTAGCTCCGCTGGCCCTCATCTGTAGATTTACAGCGTCTGGAACCTGTGGGCCTTTTAGATAAAGGTGTAGTAAAGAAATGTATAGATGTATTTTGCTCTAATTCTGGGGTTCTTTTGTGATGCCTGATGCCCTCTCAGGCAGGGATCTAATCTTAGTCTCCGCTCCTCATTGCTGCCAAGCTCAAAATAAGCTACTCTTGTTCAAGTGCAAATGTGTTTCACTGGGCTACATTTAACTCTCTTCAGCCTATTTGGTTTTACTTCAATCTGTTAAAATAGCCACAATTTCTCCTGCCCACATGCCACGTTGGGCAGCAGGTTAATATTTGGTTGATGATGTCTCAATGCTTCTAAGGCTTGATTTTCTCCCTGACAAACATATCTGGAAGTGACGGTGAATATGCAGTGTTTTCTTTTTTCTTTTTCATTTTGTGGTTTTATTTTGCTGTGCGAAGTGAATGAATTTTGAAATTGCAAATGTCGTGGAACACTCCTACTTGTCCTTGATGCAGAAGGCAAATCACCAAAGGAGCAATGAGAACCAACAAGCTGCTCTGGCTGCATTTGAACTTGACAGACCAAGTCTGAGGGCCTGAGCAACAGGCGCAGCATCATGACCTCCTTTTCAGGCCACGAGGAGACCATCCTCGCTAGAATAGCAGCACGGGCAGAAGACACCTGTTACCGTTCTTTTGATCCTCTCTGAGCCAACTTGTGGATTTTCCCCCAAATGATGAATGAAGTGAATAAGCCATTGAGCCTCTAAGTCCATTCAATGCCTCTGCTCTCCTGCAAGGCGTATCGGGTAGGTCTCACAACGTTGAAGAGTGACATTAAGTGCTTGGCACTTGCAGTCCTTGAGAAAGCTCTGCTGAGAAACCTTACAAAACATCCAGAGCGCCCCCACTCAGACCCTCCTGGGTCTACACTCATAGCAGTTCAGTGTCTGGGACAGCGTGAAGAAAGGCCAGTAGGACAGGCGTCTGGAGACAGAAGACAGGCTTATTCCTAAGCCAGGAATAAAAGCTTCGCCCAGTGTCTGCGAGGGGGAGATGGGAATAATAGAATGCAGCTAACACTCAATACGATGAATCATTCAAGACTTCTGAGTATTATTATAACTTCTTCTTTTTTTTTTTTTTTTTTTTGCCTCTGTTTTCCTTCCCCAATTCTTTAAAAGCCTTTTGGCCTTGGTGTGCTTTAGGGCAGATCCTCCCGACTTTTGCACAGCAAACCTGATCTGGCATTCTTAGAAGGAAGGGGGAAGATTTTCCTTTCAGCTGAGAGTGATTTTAATGGGTAAAGTGGCATTTACAGTCAATGTTTAACTGATAGTGCCAACTGCCTTTATAATTGCTGGGTCCTTTTGCTCAGCTCTAGGACTTTTTTTTTTTATTACATTTAAATGTGCAAATATGGGCCAGGCAGGAAGGCTCACACCTGTAATCCTAGCAGTCTGGGAGGCTGAGGTGAGTAGATAGCCTGAACTCAGGAGTTCCAGACCAGCCTGAGCCAGAATGAGATCCTGTCTCTAGAAAATAGCTGGGTGTTTTGGCAGGCACATGTAGTCCCAGCTACTAGGGAGGCTGAGGCAAGAGGATTGCTTAAGCCCATGAGTTTGAGGTTGCTGTGAGCGATGATGCCACAGCACTCTACTGAGGGTAGATTCTATCTCAAAAAAAACTATGCAAATAGGTTTAACTTCCTCCCTTCTCCTTTCCCTTACTGGTTGGAATTCTCACCATGGTTAATGTCAAAGCATTCTCTCTCCAATATGAAGATTTGATGCCATAAAGTTATGGAAATAAACCAAGGAAGAGGCTTTTCCATTTGTCCAATTGGGAAGTACTTCTTGGGGGAAGTAGAGAGGTGAGCAATTTGGCAGGAGACTGGGTCATTAGCCAGCCACACAAATACCGTCTAAGGAATGCTTAGGCTGTGAAGTCAATGGGGAAAGAGGAGATGGAAAAGAGGGAAGGCCTCTTTAGAGATTTATTTATTTAGAAGTCAACCAAGGGTGAGAGGGACCCTTTCTGAAATGTGGTCTTGGGGGCCTAAAATTCAGCTCAAGCCTAGACTCAAACCCCAAACAGAAAATATTCCTGGAAGAGTTTACAAAAACTCATTTTGATTGGCACTCAGGAGAAAAAAATAAATGAGGGTGAAAGGAGGAGAGTTTTCTCTATGGCTTGATAGACCACCAAAGCCTGCCGGATGCTTCATCCAAATCACCACCCACCAAGCGGAGCCACCTGGGTAATTAAAGGATCAGATGCTCTCGCTCGTGCTATATTGTAAGCACGGAAAAAGCACCAGCCCCACCAATAGAAACATCTTGTTGGCGTCATCTGAAGAAAACCTGAATCGATATAGGGTTCTATGAATGAGTAAGGCACGTCTACGTTAGTCTCCTTTTTAAAAAAAGAAAGAAAAAAGCAAACATTCCTGATAAACGGCACATGTTAAAAGCAGATTTCGGCGCGCTTTCAGGAAAGAGAGGTCACATATATTGACTCTGAAGTATCGGAACATATGTCCGACACAAACCTGGAGTACTGGGGTAGAAATAATAAAGTCTTTTTTTCTTTGTGGCAGAAATGTTCTTCTGTGCTTCTTGTGTGCTGAGTGCTCTATTAGTGTTTGACATCCCAGCATGTTAGAGCTGGATGTGACCTTCAAGATCATCTAGTTTGACCCCCTCCCTTAATAGAAGAGAAAGCTGAGGGTGTTACAAAACAAAAGCAAAAACAGGCCAGGAGAAGCTTCGAGAAGGTTCCAGTAGTTGCCATCAAGAGACAAGGGAGATCAACCTTTTTAAGACCCCCTCTGCAGAAAGAAAAACTCAGCCTGCCTTCATCTTTGACTCAGAGAAAAGGTGTGAATCCCACCCACGTAGTTAAAGCTTTCTTGCTGGACTGCTGCTTATTTTAAATTTGACCATGGCGAAGGAAGCCCATTGTGAAATGTTTGTTTGGAGGGCCCAGAATCTAAACTTACCCTCCTTGTCACGGTCACTTTTTTTTTTTTTTAGAAGATGACAGATTTGAGTCACAAAAAAAGGAAAGACTCCAGCAACGCCAGGAATAACCATCAGAGGAGGATGCCGTTTTTTTCCTGGTTTGTTGTTGTTGTTGTTGTTTTCCGTGACCTCTTAGAGGCATCAGGTTTCTCACCGTGGCTGGACGGGACTCAGAATGTGATGAACGCGATGAGAACCATTTCCTTCCCGGTGTGTCCGTGAATGGCCAGCACGGTCAACACATAATCAGACGATCTGCAGCTGCACTGTGGCTGCTGACAACTTCATTATGCCAGTGATACTCAACTGGGTAATTCATTTCCCGAGCATGGCACTATTTCCTGATATACCTAATGGGCTCAATGTAATTTTGCAGGCTTTCGAAGATGAATGTCTCCCCTGGAGTTTAGCTTTATCCTAATATGGGAAACATCGAGAGCTACCATTAGGAAACAGCATTGTTATTGTTCAACTCTTTCATGTAGATTGGGTCTCCAAATGGGACAAAGGCAGGAAATATTAGTGATTGGAATGACACCCTCTGGGTAGGTCACTTCATGTCCCCGATAGCTGGTTTTTGGCCTGCCTCTGCATTTAACCTTCACACGACCCAGGCATCCAACAAAATAAAGTGGGGGGCCTTGCCAAGGATATAAAAAAGTTCATTCATAGTCCCAGGGGTGAGGTGGGTTTTGGCACGATCTGCCTACAGTCATCAATGCTGTTCTGAAATGGAAGAACCAGATAAGAAACTGGACCCAGGGCAAGGTAGTGAACACCCAACCTGCGATTTTTCTTGAAGCTGGACAAAAGTATAAAATGCATTCTTCTGAGTTCTCTAGAATTGTGTTCATTTAAATATATGTGTATTGAAAATCATGCACGGAGCTGAAAGGGAAATCAGAAGTTAGTGAGGCCTGAGACCTGACCTCAAGGAGATGTCAATCAAGTAAAGGAAGCAGATAATGCCCCAAGGAACTCTAGGATGTGCTAAGAGTGCTCAGCGCATAGTTACAAACACAACAGTGAGAGAGGGAAAAGACACTTATTCCATTTGGGAACATAAAAGAGAGGTGGAGATGCTGTCTTCAAGTCCTTAGTCCACCAGCCACCAGCTGATCTGAATTCGTAGGAGAATCTGGTCTCCTGGGAACCTTACTTGAGTCACCTTTTTCTTGCTTTTTTTGTTCTGTTTTGTTTTGTTTAGAGGGAGAGTCTCATTTTTTTGCCATGGCATCACACAGCTCACAGCAACCTTTAACTCCTAGGCTTAAGCGATTCTCTTGCCTCAGACTCCCAAGTAGCTGGGACTACAGGTGCCCACCACAATGCCTGGCTATTTTGGGGTTGCATTTGGCCGGGGCTGAGTTTGAACCCTCCACCCTTGGTATATGGGGCTGGCGCCCTACTCACTGAGCCACAGGTGCCGCCTTGAGTCACCTTTTTCATTCTGAGAGTTAGAACTCCTTCTCTTATCTGATTTCTAAGTACTTCTTGGTCATCCTTGATAATGATCAGTTCCAAGTATCCCAGGTGAAAATAGAGAAGCCAGCATAAAGATAGGTCTAAGAATAGTTCACCTTCTTTTATCCTTTTATCTATCAACACACCTGTTTTCTTAACTTTATGAAATCAATTCTACTAGGCAGAATCTTGTTGGCAACTAGATGAGAAAGACTAATTCTGTGCTAATACTTTTAACCATGGATATTTTTTCTATTAAGATTTTCCTTACCAAAAGAAAGGAGAATGAGGAAGAGAAAACAGAAGCAAAAAAGGAAAGGGAGGTGGAATTGTCTGCCTATAACTTAGCAAAGTCATTTTCCCGTCACTATTTTGATGCATCACGTTGACCAGTGTGACTTGTATGTTGAACACTTACCATAAAGACCTCAGTTTCCATGTTTACTGGTGGAGATTCACACAATTTGATAGGTAGGTGTATAGGTGCATAGGGTCTTGGAGAAGTTACAACCATGCAATCTGCTAATTGCATCATTGTCTTAGTCTGGATAAATTTTGTCTGGTTTATAAATCATCGAATCCTAGGGCCTTAACCATTTCATGTTTAAATTATTTGAGAATTCTGCACAACATTCTAAAAGTAAGCCAAGACACAGAAATCATCTTTGGCTTTGAATTGCCAACAAAAGACTTCCCCAGAGAGACAGCCACAATGAGTGTTATAACTGGTGAGGGATCCCCGTGTCTCTGTGATGGATCCCGCTCTCCCACCATGACCCCACTGCTGTCCACATCTCACTATATACGGGCGTTATTGAGGCCCAGTTAGCAACCCATCTATCGCATATGTGGCTCATTATGCCCAAATCCAGTTCATCAGAGAATACAGATGGCCTCAGGAATGGCTGTAAAGAGAAGAGACCTGTGCTGACTCCTCTTGGAGAGATTTAGGTGAATACTGCCACCTATTGACAGGTGAAATATATGCTACAAATTCCTACTCTGGCCTGTCACTGTGTTAATTAATGCCCAACAGAGCAGATCTCATAACTCAGTTGGCCAAACCATTTTAACACCCTTAAGTCCATAATTCTTTATGCATTTATGATGAAAAATAAGTCTGTTACGCTAATTTAAAACAGCTCACAACACGTACTTCTGATAAAAGGCGAAGGAGAGGGGTAGAAATACCATGCACTTTGCAGCTAGAGACCTGGGTTTGAGTCTTGCTCAGCTCAGCTCCTAAGTGCACATAAACAAACTGATTAATCTTTTTGAACTTTAGTTTCCCCATCAATCAGAAAGTGGGCAATCCTACTTTGTAGCATGTGAAAATTCAGTACTATCGCTGCATAGCGCACTGAAGGTACTTGATAAACAGAGGCCTTTATTATTGTTTTTCCACCACCCTATTAAAAAAGTATCCATTTGTGATGGAATGATTAGGAACGTGACAAATGACATCATGTATCAGACTCTGACGAACTCTTCCGAATGGCTCAATGATGCTTTGGGAATGTTACTTGTCTAATATAGTATCTCTGGCATCCAAACTCAGGACAGTGTAAACGTCAATATTAGAACTTGAAGTGTGCCAATTGAGAAAATGAGGATAAATGGGCTTCATTACCAAATGTCTCCTGACTGCCCTAGAGGATATATGGGGCTGAGCAGATAAAGAATTATGATAAAACATCGGAGCTGCGTATAAATGGGGCTTTGTGACCTGCTGGAAAGGGTTGAGACTTAGAGCCAGACCTAGGAGGCTCACATTCCTTCCTCGGCGTGGTGTGGGGGATCCTGGGCTCCTACAGACAATAGGGGATTCATAGCTCGAGAATTCTAATGATGACTGAGAGGAAGGTGGCAGCTAGAACAAGAAGACTTTTCAGAAGCACGGCCTCCGATGATCACGTCGGTGGTACAGCCCAGCGAGAGGCTGCTGAGAGGATGGCTGAAGCCGTTCTTGGAAAGCTTTCAGTGAAGTGTTTGTAACCTCCTTGAGAGAGTCTCATTTCTCAAAAAAAAAAAAAAAAAAAAAATTGTGAGACTGCAAAATCTCACATGATTCATGCAGATAAACACTCTGTCATCCGAGGGCACAGCGAGGGAGATGGGCCATCCTGTTTCGAAGCATCTTTTGGAACGTCGTGCATCTAATCTCCAAGGCTTAGAGAAAAATTCCAAGAGAGGGTTTCTCAGGGCATCTGGGGACCGCTACTTTTAATCTGAAAGGTCAACTGGTACTTAAAACAAAATAATCAAGAGCTAACAAGCCTATGAACAGTCTGCACCTTTTGAAAAGGTCCGCTTTGTATTGAATGGCCAAGGCCACGCCCTCACCCCTTTTCTTTTCTTTGGGGCTTAGAAATTGAGAGGGAGGAGGAGGAAGAGTTTCACATTCATTACTAACAACTTCGCACATAATAAGCATGCTCAGATACACCCCGGGGTGTTAGTTTTCTTTTCCTATTTTTTGTCCCCGTTTTAGCAGCTTTCGATAAGTAGCACATTTTTATTTTTGAAGAAAGAATCGGAGCCATTATTGAGCAGCCACGCCCTAAGGAAGGTCAAGAGATTAGGGAACGGAAGTAGGCCGGCCGGGCTCTGGGCTGACCACAGTAAGGGATTGCTACTTTCTTCTTATAATTGAATTTTGAAATTCTGATGAGAAGGTACTCCCAAAAATTTAAAAAAAAAAAATTGCTGAAAAGAAAAGCAGGAGAAATTGTCAGAAAATAGCCATCAGAAAGCGGTCAATTTGAATTTATGTCTTACACATAAACCACACGGAACTAGGCAAAGGGAAGACAGGCATTTGCCGTGGTATATTCTCAAATGTAGGGAGGATTTTGCAGGGGAGAGGGGACATGAATGGCTTTTGGTATTAGTGAGCTTTGCCCTAATTTTGCAAGCATTGTAGCAGCTCTGTAAGTTAGCCATCCAAGGGACTGTAATAAACTAGTCAGCATGCGGAGGTGGTCAGCATAAGGAACTTCCATTGAATACATGTGGTACATGTCCCGTCTATGAAAATGAGGTCAGCCTAAGGAGGTGGTCAACTACAAATACATGATACATGTCCCATCTATGAAAATGAGGTCAGCCTAAGGAGGTGGTCAACTATGATGTTTCCACTGTATTCAGAAATTCTAAACTTTGCATTTCACAAATCAGAGAACAATATACTAAAAGGAACCTTTGGATTTAACTGGGTCCAAATCCCTCCTACAAGGAGGAAAAGTGAAGCCTAACGATATAAGGTTACATGCTCACGGTCACACAGCTAGTGAGGAGTAGCCCAAAGATTCAAGTTCAACCTCCCCATTCCCAAACTCAGATTCTTCCCACAGCTCCAATGGGAAACTGCAAACTCTCACACTTACAAGGAAACTCTGTACCCATTCCCCCTGCAAATGGCCTGCGTGGTGCTAGGTAGGGCCAATTCATCTGCCATAGGCTGGATGATTCTGTCACCTGGTGCTAAATGGCTTTTTCAAAGTAGGTTAGGCATATCCACATGGCTCCAAGGATTCCACCCCTGCTCTTTTCTCTGTCTTAAAAAAGTACATAGACTGTAACACGAATGCCCAAATTACCTGTAGGTGCACATACTGGAATCACCATCCTCGTATCTGCTGTGGTGGAGGTTAAAACTTTAAAAGTCACCTCCAGTCCCTCTCTTTCATCATCCCCTAGTCCCACCTGTACTGTTGACAAGTCCTAGGAATTCGGCCTCCAAAGTTCTTCCCTTTTTCGTCTCCTCCTTTACATTTCCATAGGTCCTCACACCACTGGCGTCTTCCTGCTTCCAGGTTCTCGCCACTACAGATCATCGTCCACAATGGCTAAGCCACAGGGCTCTCTATCAACTGCTCTGGCATCCCCATGCTCAGCTCACAGTCACCAATAGCGCACCATCTAAACTCTTTAACAGCACTCAAGCTCTCCCCAGTTTAGCCCCTACCTCCTTATGGAGACAAGTTCCATTAGCTCTTCCCTTTGCCATCCGCTCCAGTCCCCTGGACTACTTGTCACGGCCCCCGTAGCTCAGGAGCTCTGTGCCTTGACTTTAGGCCTTGACTCCAATCCTGCCTCTTCCTTTCAACCTGCAGAGATCTTCATGGCTCCAGTGCCGGTTCAAAAGCAGCCTGTGAACCTTCCCTAAGCATTCCAGAAGGAACTCATAATTCTTTTATACTCCTTGCTTATCACATTCCTCATACTTTGTTACATGGCACTTAATCCTTCCTTGTATTTTAATCATTTGCATCTCTCTTCATACATATTATCTCTTTTATCTTTGGGACGATGCACCATTCATCTTTTTACCCTCTATTGTTTCGTTCAGTGCTTTGCAAATAATAAATCTTTCTCTTTCTTAACATTTATCGAGCACTTGCAGGACACTAGGCCAGGAAGCGTAAGGGTTAGAAGAGGAAGATACAAAATTCAAACACAATCTCTGATTTCAAAGGAGCTTTTAATCAAATCAGAGAGACATGTTCACAAATAACCTAAGCAAGAAAAATAACTGTGGGGGTGGAACTGGGTGGAGGGGAAGTTCTGAGTTTGGAACAAACGAGAACACTGGTGTTATGACATCGAGGGTGGAGTGACGGGAGGAGGAATAAGGAAAAGAAAGGGCAAAGCTGCCTTTAGATCCCATCTCTGTGCTGTACTCAGTATTAGACTCTTCTCTAGGTCTGGCTGATCTAACCCATTCTTTCCTCAAAACCAGAGTAATCTTCCTAAAACAAGACTCCGATCGTTTACCTCCCTGCTCAGATGTTTGCTGTTCAATGAATCAGACATAGATAATTGCAGGCTTATGCTGAGTTGTGGAGAGTTCCAGTTTGCAGAGATGCAACTCCAGGAAACAGCTAGAGAA
>NW_003852489.1:605639-609972 GCF_000181295.1 Otolemur garnettii
AGTATCTCTGGGAGATGATGTATAGGAATTAGCCAGACAAAGGGAACCAGGCTCTCAAGCTGTACAGGAATTAGCCAGACAAAGGGAACCAGGCTCTCAAGCTGTACAGGAATTAGCCAGACAAAGGAAACTGAGCATCCGGGTAGAAGAAAATTACAAAGTGAAGGTCTAGGGTTATGAGAAAATATGGCATGTGTGAGGATCTGAAAGCTATTCCAGCTGGGCATGGTGGCTCACATCTGTAATACTAACCCTGGGAAGCCAAAGTGGGTGGATTGCCTAAGCTTAGGAGTTTGAGACCAGCCTGATCAAGAGCAAGACCCTACCTCTAAAAGTTAGCTGGGTACGTTGGCAGGCACCTGGAGTCCCTGCTACTTGGGATACTGAACCAAGAGAATCACTTGAGCCCCAGAGTTTGAGGTTGCTGTGAGCTATGATACCCTAGCACTCTACCCAGGGTGACAAAGTACAACTCCATCGCAAAAAAAAAAAAAAAATGAAAAAGAGAAAAGAAAGTTATTCCAAAAGGCTATAGCATGGAATAGAAATTAGACTAGTGAGGTAGGGAGGGCAGAATACGGAGATTTTTGCTAAAGTATGATGAGTTTATACCTCATCAATAGGCTTTGAGTGATATTAAAGTCTGTCATAGTGGATCTAACCTAATAAGCACTTAGTATCTCTTGAGGAGTGGATTAATGACTAAACAGATGAATGAATGAATCTACTCTGTAACAAACATAGGCTTTTTGACCTGGACTGAAGTATTTGCTCTAGAAAGCAGTGCTACTATTACCAGAGACTTAGTCTCCTTAGCTCTGCATAGCAGATTGAATTCATGATCCCTCTGAGGCCACCCTGGACCTTAGTAGAGTTACGCAGTCACCTGGCTTACCTAAGCAGATGGAATTTAAGTAAATCTGCATTAAAGTCAAAGTTTTTTTCTAGACAGAAGGGTAAAGTTTTCCCTGGCCATCATTTTGGCTTAAGTGGCACAAGGGAAGCCTAACTCTTTCTTAATCCTTCATGGGAAAAAAAAAAAAATAGCTTCTGAACCTCAAGGGCAAAAGTTTTCCCAGATTAAACTTTTCATAGCAATGCTTCCAAGGAGAAAAAGGGAAAACAAATGTTCCAGAGAGGGAGTTTGTCTTTTTCATAAGAAAAGAAAAACAATTACAAAAAGCTACACCGAGCTGATCCTTTGGAGATGCAGGTTTTATGAGGAATGTGGGCCTTGCCTCAGATGCCGGGTCTGGAACAGCCACCTGTTGGAGGTGAGGGAGCTGCCAGGGAGAAGGATGTCTCTAGAAAGAGGGAGAGTTTCAGGAATTCAAGATGCCCTTCCCAGGATCCTAAGTAACTGCCAGGCCAAAGATGAACACTCCACCCTCTTGTTCATGACCGAGAGACTTTCTCTTGATTTGCTACAGAGTCTCATTCAAAATTTGAGAGTTGATTTGTCTCTGGGTATAAATAACAGACCAGAGTCAGTATTTCTGAAGTCATCGCAGCAGCCCAGCATTCATTTGGCAGAGACAGAATCTGAAGAGAGCTTTAGAAAGACTCTTCAAGCTGTTGCTAGGGCCGTCTGTGTGTGTGTGTGTTCCTGCGTGTGCACACGTGTGAGCCTGCGTGTGTGGGTGTGTGGTACCCATATGCGCTCTCCATCAATAAGGCCTCCCTAATATAATAAGCATCCTGGGAAGGTCGTTGGCCATTTTATTTCGGAGAGAAATGTGAAAAATGCCCACATACGCAGCTTTCCAGGAAATCTATTTTGTGTGTTTCATCAGCCACGTGAAGCATAACGCGGTGAGAGGGGCCGAGCACACCCACAGGTGGCTGGTCTAGAGGGAGCGCTGGAAGCTTCCACCTGAGACTACGCCTCTCGGTGTCCTAAGTCCCACGTCTGTTGACTATTTTCCCAAAACCTGCTCAGAAAAAAACCTGAACACAGGGTGAGCAACCCTGGCTGCATTTAGAGCTTTCTTAAGATGCCCCCTCGCTCCCGCCAGGAACTTAGAAGGAACCGCGCCAGAGCCCTGTCGCGAGGGAACGTGGCTGCTACCCGCATGCTTCTGCTCCCAGACGGCTGTCGGAGTAACAGGGGTCTGGCCCCCGAAGAGCTGTAGATCATTTGTAGTCACAGATCGCTGTATGGGCTCTCGGGTGCCAGGCAGTATTTCTTTCCCTGCCATTGATGTAGTGCAAAGCGAGCTGGCTGACCCGCTGCCCCTCTGCTCACCCCTGAGCGGCAGTCACTTCTGATTTAAACTTGTTTGCCGTGAAGCTTGTTGTCCCTGCAAACCGCTCCGAAGGGCCCTCGCAGATACGATAGGCTAAACACACACACTGAAGTCATGGTATCCTTTTACCACAATGCACCCGAGCTTCAGAAATCAAACCTTCCCCAGGCTGCAGCCTCGAGAATCCACCTCGATCCTGAGCCAGGCTGTTTACCTCTCCCCTTCTCTCCCCGTGCATCCTTGTGCTGTTTTATTTGCATAAAGAGTAACTCAGTGATCATGGACTTCAGCTCTTGCCTGTAGTGATCCTGTTCGCATTTTATTCCTTACACAGAATAGGAAGGAGGTTTGCTTGCTTTGCGCAGAGGCTGAGCCACAAGAGAAAGCAGAGCCAATGTGATTTATTGAATGAAAGCACCGGACAATTACCAGCCACTGGTTCCCCTTCTGCCTCAAACAACCTAAACTGGTAAGTCACAGTTATTATTGTCTTTCTTCGTGTGAAAGTGGGGCTTTCCTAGTCACTGATTCTTTTAAAAATGTGTACGTGTTGCTGTGCTTTAGATGATTAAAAAAAAAAAAAAATCTGCATCTTCCAAAGTTAGCTGCCGGCAGTCCAAGAAGATCACACACACGCATACATGCGGTGGTCTGTAATGGCACATACACACCCGTGTGGGGGTGGGGAAGCCCCGTTTCTGATAACTGGGCATGTTCTTTGCAGCAAGCTTACTCACAGTATTAAGTGCTTGCATAACTGATTAGCATTAGCCATGAAAAAGAAATTACTGTTTGGTTGTATAAAGTCATTTTCCAGTCAGGTCCCTGAGTACCTGCACAATACCTGTCGGGTCAGGTAAAGATGGGCCCCATCCTGCTGATAATCTTGACTACAAACCCAGACGTATTGCTGTCTTTAATCTGGTTTTCAGACTGGACAAGCAGAGTGGAATGCCAGCATTCTGTCCATCTTGGGGAGCATGCCCATAAATAACCCTTATGACAGTGATGTTGAGGATCCGTCCCCAAGGAATACAATGGACATTCATTCAAACCCTTGCTGGATCCCCCACCACTGTTGCATCTGTGTTCCTCATGGCTTTTCTTTATTCCATTGAGATATATGGTGGGTAGGGTAACCTGAGTTCAAACTGGGCTATTGTCAGTGTCCTGTTACGCACGCTCGTCATTGGGCCACCAGGAGTCCTGCTGATAATCAAGGCTGAGTTTGTTTCTGTGCTGGGCTCCAGAAACCTCCAAACCCACGTGGTATTTTCATTTCCTAAATAAGGTGTAAGCCAAGCTCTGTGTGTGGCTGGGGAGTGAATGTTGAGAGAGTGAATATAGAAAGATACGCTTTTCCTACCCTGCCCCCACTGGTGTCCTTAGCCATCTGTTTGCCTGGCTGCCCCAAGGCTTTATGGCAGCCTCAATCCGTCTCTGGTGAGCTCAGAGTCCATATAAATGTCGTACAGAGTTTAATGTCTTTGGTGCAGTCTATCTGCAGTCTATCACTGGCCGTTCAGATAAAGTTGTGGCCTTGGGTGCTGACGAAGATGGATGATGTTAGAACCATGAACAGCATGCTTCTCTAAATAAAAACCAACATTAGGAAATCTGAGATATGGGTGAAGTTTGCCTAGTAGAAAGGATGCCCAGGCTACTCAATCATAAGAGCCAGAGTGATTCTCCATGCGATTTGACTAATTCACAGATGCAGTCATTCTAATAAGAAGGAGACAGAATTGCCCACTGGCGAGAGGACTGGTGAGATGTCAGGGCACTCTCATTGGTCCCCAGACTAAGTATGTGTCTTTGGGAAATCCCCTTCACCTCTCTAGATCTCCATTCCTACGTGCCTTCCACGCATGATTATTTCAAAGAAGATATGCTAAGATCAGCTTGTGTTTTAATGAGATACTACTTTAAGCTCTGTTGTCAAAGGGTGAATTAGTTAATCCAGATCATTTTCCATGCACTTTAATCCACAGTCCATTCATCAGAAGAGATGAGGGGATGTCCCTTTCCTCCTTTGAGGGATACAGGACATTTTGAAGGAAGCATGATCACACTTAGGAAATTAGAAG
>NW_003852489.1:610299-612431 GCF_000181295.1 Otolemur garnettii
CTCACCTCTAAAATCAGGATACCTCAAATTCTTTCAGTTAAGTACTGCTGTCTTTCACAAAATACAAACATTTTTAGAAGAAACAATAAAGTAAACCACTGATACCTTATCGTAAATGAATGTATTATGTATTATGAATGTATTCTACCTCTAGGACAACCCAAAAGATGTTGAATTATTACATTAATTCTGCTTTCTATTTACTTCAGACCCGTATCTAAGAACGTCCCTTTTAATTATTATTTCATTCAATCAGAAAACCAAGTAGCCTAATGGCAAGTTTATTTTCCTCTATACATGGCATACCTGGATCAGATAATAGCATTTAAGGATCCTATAGACCCTTGAAAGTCACACTGGGGAAGGCTAGAATTACTATCCTTTCCCCTTCCAAACCCACTTGTCCTCTTATATTCCTTTTTTAAAAACTGTTGGTGGAATGAATTCTCATGCACCCAATCATCCAATAAGACTCTCAGAACTTATTCTCAGGTTTTCTGGTCCCTTTATCGCCTCCATCCAGTCACTAACCAAGTTTGATTCATTTTGCTTCCATTCACTGTTTGAGTCTGTCCAGCTCTCTTCATCCTGCACTTGAAAGCACTGGTTCTCCCAGAGAGTTTTTTAAGAGCTTCATACTTGGATATCCCCTGCCACTGTTCCCATACTCCCTCCCCTTTCCAATGGTTGTCTGGTTGCTATCAGAGTAATTGTTTTAAAATAAAGATTTCAAGTTTCACTGGAAGGTCCCTAGGGCTCCCCTGTGTAGAGGAGGTTAAAATATATGCTTTTCATCTTGGCATGCAAGGTCCTTGATGATCTGGCCATGCTACCTCTCCAGGCTTCTTTCCAAGGGTCTTTTGGCATGGTTGAGGACACATTCTCAATGTCAGAGCCCAGAGATTTTTATTAGGGCCATCACTAGCCATGACCTAGCAGCAACACCAGGAGGTTTTCCATCTTTATGTCCTAACCTGGAATGCCTGAAATGCCCTATTCTTTCCTTCCTGCTAGTTAATTTTCTCATTCATCCTTCACAATTTATCTCAAGCATCACCTTCTCTAACCCATTTCCCCACCACCTTTTTTTTGTGTGACCATTTCCTATGACTCACAAGGTTAATCACACACCCTTCTGTGCCATTTCTGTCTTAGACCTTTTGAGAGAAGTGTTTCTGGGTTAAGATCTCAGATCCTGACCCATATTCCCTGGGTTTGAATCCCCAATTCATCATCCTTAAGTACTCTTCAATTTCTATCTATGTAAGATGGGGACAATAATAGTTTTTCCTTCCCAGGGATATTAGGAAATTCAAATAAGTTAATACACATGGATGGCAATATAGTCAATGTTTATGTTTCCCCAAAATTCATATGTTAAAATCCTAACCTCTAAGGTCATCACCTTGAAAGTGGCCTTCTGGGGGGTGGTTTGGTTAGGAGGGTTTCTCCCTCATGATTGAAATTAATGCCATCAAAAAAGAGACCTCAGAGAGCTGACTCTGTCCCTCTTCTATGTGACACAGTGAGACAATTCTAGAAACCAGAAAATGGGTCCTCACAAACACCAAATACACTGGTTGGCTTGAACTTGGACTTCCTAGCCTCCAAAACTATGAGAAATATATGTTGTTTGTAAGTTACCCAGTTATGGTATTTTGTTATAGCAGCCTGAACATACTAAGACAATCATTATTCTGAATACTGCCTGCCTCACAGAAAATACTACACAAGTTACAAGCTAGTATTATTCCACAACTCCACGTACAACACTATTTGCCTTCTAGCCTATGAGCTCCTTGGGAACAGGTAGGAAAAAACAACTCATTTCAACTTACCTAGGACTTATCCAGTTTCACACTGAAAATTCTGCATCCTGGAAAGCTACTCAGTCCCCAGAAAACCCAGGATAGTTGATTAACCTATCAACTATGTGGGACACCTATGTGGGACACCATCTTATTCACCTTTTAACCTCCTTCATCTATAAGAATTTATTGAACTATACAATCAATACTAATTGCCTTTCTATCTTCTTCCTCAAAAACATATCCTTTCAAATTCAAAAGTAGTGTTCTTCTTGCCATGGAGTTACCAATGAGTTTTCAATACTTATCTCTGAATATATTTAT
>NW_003852489.1:613025-614212 GCF_000181295.1 Otolemur garnettii
CCTGTAAGATCTTGGACAAGTTACCTAGCCTCGGTAAAATGAGGATATAGTATATAGCAATAGGACCTATTTCTTCAGTGGGTTGTTATTACATATTGTTTTAGCCGATAAAAGCAAAGCTTATGGTAAAGCCAATTGCAAATGTCTAGTGGGTATTAGGAGACGCAACCTCAGGGCATTACGAGTGAAGGAAAAGGGAAATGAGTCAAGAAAGGAGAGAAAACAGGTGGTTTTAAATGAAACCGCAAAAGCTTCTCAAGAAAACATCTTGTTCTTAGTTTGTATGCGATGACTTTTAGGAAGCCCTCAGAACCGTCAACAGGTAAGGAATGGAAATTATCTGCTGGCTATTGCCAGTCTTCCATCTCTTCTTGGTCTAATTTCTCCCATTTCTAAGTAGTGTTGCTCCATCTCCCAGGGCGGCCATGAGCAAAGCTGGCGCTTCCATGGGTCTTGCTGGGTCAGGACTGTGGTAGATGGATATCTTTCCTACCCAAGTTCTCAAAGATTTTTTCCCATATTTTCTTACAGAAATGTTTAGGTTTTGTTTTTATTCAGATCTGTAATTTTTCAATTAATTTTTGTATAAGAAATAAAGCAGGGGGTGAGGGTCTTCTCTTTTTACATGGATATCCTATTGTTCCAGTGCAACTTGTTGAAAAGATTATCTTTTTCCCTATTAAATTACCTAGACCCTTTTTTCAAAACTCAATTGATCATATACATGCAGGTTATTTCTGGCCCTTTTTACTGTCTCATTCATCTGTATTTCTACATCCATGCCAGTTTTCCTTATCTGTGTAGCTATCCTTCGAAACCAATTTTTGAGTCTTTGAAATCAGGCAGGGTAAGTCTTCCAACTTTATTCTTCTTTTTCAAATTGTTTTGGCTATTCTAGAGCCTTTGATTTTCTACAAAAATTTAAAAATCATCTTATCAATTCCTACCAAAAAAAAAAGGCTGCTAGGATTTTGACTGAGATTGCATTGAATGCATAGATCAATGTGGAAGGAGTGACAACTTTAACAATACTAACTCTTTCAATTTGTGAGCAAGGTAATATATATCTGTTTATTTACCATCTTTTTTCATTCATTCATGTCATGTTGTTTTCAGGTTTTTCATATATTTATACCTAAGTAGATTTTTGTAGATTTGTTAGATTATTCTAGATAAGCTTTCAGGTC
>NW_003852489.1:614372-615186 GCF_000181295.1 Otolemur garnettii
GAAGTATTTTTTAATCATGAATGAATGTTATATATTGTCGAATTCAATTTATTTTTCTGAATCTTTGGAGGTAATCATATGGTTTTTCTTCTTTGTTCTCCCTCTTCATGTAGTAAATTATGTGGACATCTGTGAGGGGTTGAATGTTACATTATACTAACCTTGCTTTTCTGAAATAAACCTTGAATGGTCATGATGCATTACCCATTTTATATACTGATGGATTTGATTTCCTATCATTTTGTTAAAGTTATTTTGACTTCATGTTCATGAGAGGCATTAGTCCACACCTTCATTTTCTTGTCATTTCTTTTTTCTTGGTTTGATATCAGGACAACGCTAGTCTCAAAAAAGAAGCCAAATTTTTAAAAGAGCTTCCGAAGCTCTTCAACAACTTCAGAAGAGTTGTTACCATTTCTTCCTAGATGTTTGGCAGGTCGTAACTTTTAACATGACCTTTATTAAATATTTTAGAATAATAAAAACAATTAGGATGGAGAAAAACACAATGTAAAACGAGAAATCAACTTTTCCATAAAGAGTGTGTTTCTAGCTAATTATCTCCCATAGCCTCTTGCAGAGAGGTCAGCCCTCTGTCAACTAACCATGAGTTCAACTTTGAAGCTCGAGTCCTCTAAGCTTTTCTGAAAGAAGAAAAAAAGATACATCTTTTTTCTTTAGAGAAAACCCTAGGGGTTTTAACTTTTCTTGTTAAAATAACATCTAACAAACAGATACATAAATAATAATATATAAATACAGTGGAATACTACTCAGCAATAAAAGTGAAAGACTACTGATATACCCGGTATTA
>NW_003852489.1:621427-622237 GCF_000181295.1 Otolemur garnettii
TACTACTGATTACATTGGACCATCTTAAGAATAAGGAAGTCTTTTTCTGTTGGAAGAAGCTGCAAAGGAGACTTAAAAGTTGCCTAAGGACATTTAACAGTATAACAAAGATAGACCTGCATTTGTTAAAGTAAAAGTCATTCAAAGTTAGTTGGTATAAGAGGACATGGAACCCAGTTCAGATGCATGAGGAGGAAATGAACTTCCTGGTTGGTCCTCTCGTGTATTACCTATAGCAGATTCTCATATGGGCACTCATTTACTCTAAATTATCTGCTAAGTACCTTCTATAACAAAAACATTAGCTGCCATGGGTCTTCCTACATAATAGACTTCTCAATATTTAAGGTGATGGCTATCCCAATTATACTGATTTGATCTTTATAAATTACAAGAATGTATTAAATTATCACATGTACCCCCCCAAATGTGTACATCTATTATGTATCAGTACAAAAAATTAAGTTAAAAAAAATCTGATGGGACCTGGTAGAGCAATGTTGCTTCCAAGAGCCCTGGTTACAGGGCACCAGATACTATACTAAGGGTGGAGACGATTTGTGCATAACTACTTTGGCTAGTTATTTCATTCATGCATTAGTTCATCCAATATATATACCCATGCCAAACAGCCACAGCCTTGGTATCATCAATATTTCAAGACCAATACCCAAAATAATGCTAGATTTGTTCTGAAATGGCATGGCTGGATCTCCTAGAAATCAACTTCAGATATGGCCTTGGTGGGGGCCTTTCTGGAACAACAGTCAAGTACTGCTTGGAGGATGCCAGTAGTGAGTGCCCTGGTGG
>NW_003852489.1:622547-659317 GCF_000181295.1 Otolemur garnettii
ACACGTATATGTTTATGTAACAAATGAAGGTTGTCATCTCATTCTTGCCGTCAATTAGCTCTGTGGCCATGAGCAAGCTGCTTCTTTCCCTGGTTTTCAGCTTTCTCATTTACATGAAAAACTTCATCTCTGATGGTCGGATGATCTCTGACGTCCCTTCCAGCTATAAGACCATGTCAGGATTCCAGATAGTTACTAGAGAGGATAAAACACTTCGCCAATGTATAGCTTCGTTATGTAAAAGCATCAAATTTTCCTCTTTGTAGGAACTGCCGTGTGAAAATGACTCAACAAATGCAGAATTTACATCTTTCTCAGTCAAAAAAACATAGCGCTCCATCATCTCCCAATGCTGCTAAACGCCTGTACAGGAACCTGTCTGAGAAGCTGAAGGGAAGCCACTCTTCGTTTGATGAGGCCTATTTTAGAACAAGAACTGATCGCCTGAGTCTCAGAAAGACCTCAGTGGTAACAGCAATCTTTTTTTATTCTTGTATCGCTTTGATTTGTTCTACTTATGTTTGGGTTTAAGGAAATGCTAAGCTGATCCATGCTTACTTCAGAAGCTGATGCTTGCGATTTTATAAATGCCGCAACAGAGTCAGAGGAGGCAGGAATGGCAACATCTGTGTTGTCAAAGTTTGAGTGATTGTGAGATGTTTTCCCCCTCCTTTCCCCCTTCCCCTTCCTTTCAACTAAATTTTAATTCAACGGGAAAAAAAAAAAAAAAAAAGAACCAAGAAAAACAAGTTGAAAAAAAAGAAAGCCCAGATGAAATAGGCATTCTGAGAGCTCCAGTGTTCATGCAAATAATAATATTAATATCCCTTTACTTATTTCTAATGTATATCCCACAAGGCATTCAAAAACAGAATTTAGAGGGTAATTGGTGGGACCACACCTACGGTGCATCTTACAAGGGTACATGTGAAACTTACTAAATATAGAATATAAATGTCTTAACACAATAACTAAGAAAATGCCATGAAGGCTATGTTAACCAGTTAGATGAAAATATTTCAGACTGTATATAAAACCAGCACACTCTACCCCATGACTGCATTCATGTACACAGCTATGATTTAATTTAAAAAAAAACAGAATTTAGGCAAAGAATGCATATATATTATCTAATGAACAAGATGGCAGAGGGACAGGGAGAAAAGGAAAAAGAAAAATACTGGAAAAATAAAATATTGATGGTGATAATAGAAATGGATATTTCAAAACCTAGGCAAATGATACATATCTATACATGTCTATGTCTGTATGTGTGTATGTGTGTGTGTATGCATATATATAACTGTAAAAAGTTAAGACATCTACCATTATTTATCTTTGAGGTCTCAGTCAAAGCAGAAAAGGAAATACAATTGCTTTCAACATCCCATTAGGTGATAACTACAAATATATTAGTCCATCGGGAGAAATGGATAGTCTCCTGCTGCTGACTTCCTCGGGCCCTGTCTATGTCATAGTGAATTATGTAACAGAGAATGGCATAAAAAATGGAACTGATGATGTTACAGAACATTTTCCTATAATAGTTCCTTATATTGGCCCTCGGTAAAAACTGAGGACATAGTATTAACATGCTCCACAAGGGTATTTTTGCAAAGGATAATGGCACCATTTGTTTGCTTTTAAAAGAAGAAACAAGTCCCAGCCTTTCCAGATAGAAGCATGCCAGAGTTTGCCAACAAAAGCTTGAAGGAGGAAATGACTTAAGGGTGAGAATAAATATGGCACATGAGAAATTCGAAATACGAAAAGTCAAAAACAAATACACAACTGTGGACAGGGCAGCATTTTAACTTTGAACTCATTTGTTTTCTAATATGTTTTTCTCATTTCAAACTCATCTTCTGGGAGGGCTTGGCAAGTGGTTAAGTTGCAGCCTAAGCATCAGAGGCTCTTCAATTTAGCAGATTGTGGACAAACACATCACTGTTCAGCAGATTGTCTTGTAGCAAAGAGAACTGCATACCAAAATAGCTCCATCCCCTGGGTCCCCATTGTCAAAACAAGCATTTGCATAACAGGTTCATATTTTCCTCAGATTTCAATTTTGTGTCATGGACTCAGCCAAAGCCTACCTGCAACCTTTGACAGGGAAAATCAGTTTGGGTGAGACTAAAAATAAAACTTGTCCACCTAAATGCTGGCGATTGAAAACTTCAGATGTTAATCAGGTGACCCTCTACTAGATTCACATTAATGGCATGTCAACATTTTTAAAGACCAAATAACTCTTGGAGAAGATACCAGATAGATGAGCAAATAACATATGTGCCAATCTTCTCCCGTACGCATTGAAGAGAATTCCAGAGCTGTCCTCCTTTGTTTACTTTTAATCCTTTGGAAGAAGTTTTCAAAGAAACCATATTGTCTTTTGCTATTATTGTCTATTGGTGATTTGCAGTCCATAAATATTCAGTAATTAAAGATTCTGAGAGGTCCTATGGGGAGATACCAGGGTTGCTTGGTTTAATCCAGTGTTTGCCCAATTTATTTCCCCAAATGCTCTTTTCTTTGTAGAACACCTTTTAAATGACCTATTGATTGGTATTCCTCAGAAGCCTGGTTTGAGGAAAGCTGATTATTGCTCTTATCTGAAGCCTATTCATGATATGCTGTGTTTTCTCAGTGTGTCTAAATATACTGTCTTTCCAATGCCTACTGGAAATGGCAGAGGAAAGATCCAATACAATACTCTGGGGACCTCAGGACAAATTGCAGTTATACCTGTCAGTGGGCGTGCAATCTCCAATATTCAAAATAGCTAAAATGCAAAGACACAGTGGCCCATGAAATCGTGCTAACCTGCTCTTACTCTTCTGCTCCAGAATTTCCAGGGCAATGAAGCAATGTTTGAGGCAGTGGAACAGCAGGACATGGATGCCGTGAAGATCCTCCTGTATCAGTACACACCAGAAGAACTAGACCTCAACACCCCTAACAGCGAGGGGCTGACTCCCCTGGATATCGCCGTCATGACCAACAACGTGCCCATTGCGAAGCTTCTCCTGAGGACAGGGGCCCGAGAGAGTCCACACTGTGAGTAAACCTGAGAATCAACGCCCACACTCCGAGAGCCAGACTTCAGCTCTGTGTCACCAAAATAGCCACTGCTGACTTTCAGAACAGGGACGGTTGACTAAGCAGAGGCTCTGCAGTCCTTTCCATGTTTTCAGGGGCTTTCATGCAAACAGTGACAATGTTTATCAGCCTGAGCATCGAGTTCCACTGTAAATAGAATATGCTGAATGGCACTGGGAAGGAGCCCACAGAGAACTTCCCCCTGAGAATTTTATCCTGACCTTTAAAGTATGTGAGTTCTACCAAGTAAGGATGTAGAATAGGAGGTACCCATAGAAGAGTGAGCATCTGCGTGTCTGTGTCTCTATAGCCACAGCCCACAGAGTGTCTTCCTTCCTTCATTTATTCACTCAACAAACACTGAGTACAGGGCACTATTCTATGCGAACAAGAAAAAAATCCCTTTTCTCATAGAACTTATATACTAGTGGGAGAGACAACCAGTAAGCAAGTAAATAGATAAACTCAAATAGTTTAAATGTTATAAATAAAGTAAAATGAATGAGTGGCTAGGAATTGATGGGGAAGGGACTAGTTTAAATAGAATTGGTACCCATTAACCCATCTCTCCCCAGTCTCTGGTAACCACCGTTCTACCCTCTGCTTCTATAATGTCAACTCTCTTTTTTTAATTCCATCTTTGAGTGAGATCATGCCACGTTGGTCTTTCTGTGCTTGGTTCATTTCACTTAACAGGGTATTCTGCAGGTTCTTCTATGTAGTTGCAAATAGGAGGATTTCATTCCTTGTTATGGCTAAATAGTATTCCGTGGTGTATATATACCACAGTTACTTTATCTTTTCATCTGTTGGTAGACACTGAGGCTGATTCTACCACTTGGCTATTGTGAATAGCCTGCCGTAAATGTGGGAGTGTGGGGCTCTCCTTGACATGCCACTTTACTCCCTTTGGAGATATACCCAGTAGTAGGATTGCTGGAGCATATGGCAGTTCTGTTTTTAATTTTGACAGATAGGAGGAATAACGTCTGGCATTTTGTTTCACAGTAGGGTGATAATGGTTAAAGTAAGGTATTCTATACTACAGAATAGCTAGATAGAGGCTCTTAAAGGTTCTCACCACAAAGAAACATTAATACAGTAGAACCTCTATACTTAACCCCCTCTCTACATTGACCACCTTCCTTAAGTTGACCTAATTTTCGTAGACCAGACATGCACCACATGTACATATCAGTACAGTAGGCCTAGTTCCTCATGTTGACCACCTCTGGCTGTTGACCAGTTTGTTACAGCCCCTTGGGTAGTCAACTTAAACAGGGGTTCTACTGCAGCATGAGGTGACAGACACACTCAATCCCCTAATTATCATTACATAGCATATGTGTACACCAAATTGTACCCCACAACTCCATGCAAGCAATTAACAAGCAATAAATAAATAGCGTTGGGCAGGAAGAGCCTCCTTGCTGTGGGAATATTTGAGTTGAGTTCTAGATGCTACAAAGGAAGGAGTCGTGAGAGGTCAAACTGTGGGCAGAGTGAACAGAAAACACACAGGTGCCGAGGCAGGCAGAAATGGGACTGACATTCTGGAAGAACAAGAAATGGGACTGACATTTGCTCCTTGGCTCCAGCTCACATGGCTGAGGAAGACGTAACCCGGACCAGATGGCAGATCTTCAGACGCTGCTGCCTGTTTAGCTTTGTTTGCTGAGTGTGGTGGGAAGGCGAGAGAGCAATTTGAGCGGGGGAATGGCATGTTCTGCTTTCCATGAAAAGATCACTGCAGTGCCCTGTGGGGACTAGACAATGGGGAGGCAATTGTGCAACCGGAAAGCCCAGGTAGGAGACTATTTCCAAGGTCTGGGAGATGGATACCAATTGCTTAGACAAGCAAGGCAGTGATGCTGAGCAGTGGTGGAATTCTGGATATATTTTTTAAGGGTTTTATTAAGATATAAATCACAGGGTCTGTCATCCTAGCACTCTGGGAGGCTGAGATAAGGGGATTGCTTGAGCCCAAGAGTTTGAAGTTGCTGTGAACTAGGACACCACAGCGCTCTAGCTTGGGCAACAGAATGAGATTGTCGAAAGAAAGAGAAAGAAAAGAAAAGAAAGAAAGAGGAAGAGAGGATATAATCCGTATATCATACAATTGACCCATTTAAAGAGTATAGATTCACCAGTTTTTAGTATATATATGCACAGAGCCGGGCAGCTAGCACCACAGTCAAATTTAAAACTTCTTCATCACCCCCAAAGGAAGCCCTTTATCCTCTGTCTGGCACTCACCAACCTCCCCACTCCTCCCAGCCCTAGGCAGTCACTAATCTGCTTTCTATTTCACTAGATTTGCCTATCCTGGACGTTTCATATAAGGGAATCACATCATATGTGGTCATTTGTGAATGGCTTCTTTCTGGATATATTTTGAAATAGAGCTGATAGTACTTGCCCTGAGGCCAAGGGCAGATGCCTCCCAGGAGCAGATAGGATAATGTCATGCAGCCCGCCCCAGTGCCAGGCACTATTCTGAGCACTTTACTTGTATTGACTCCTGTAATCCTCATGATTTTATGAGGTAGGTACTCACATTCCCCTCGGTGCAAACCCTCTGACCCAATGACCACAATGGCGCTGAGCCACAGATTTTATGTTTCCTAAAAGGAAAAAAAAAAAAAAAGGTAAACTCATCAAACTGTTAGTTTCGCTAATACTGATTCACTTACTTCCAAGTGGTAAGACTCAGAAGGCTGAAGGAGAAGCAGGCAAATATATAATTAGAGGTCACATCTCTGCGCCTAAATTTTATAAACCACTACCACCCAAAGACCAGGTACAGAGGCAGATCCTTATATCAGAAAATTCCTTATTTAAAAAATGCTAAGCTCACCACATCCATGTCAGAGAGAGTGAGGATTTGAGTTCAGGAGGATCTGAACTCTTCAACTGAGCTCCTAACTGCTCCTTGTTAGTGGAAATGGGGGATTGGGAGGGATGGGCAAATAAGGATGCAATAACTTTTAAAGGCATCGTTGCTGCCTTCTGATTGATTCTGCAATAATATCTGTCCCAAAGATCCAGTGAGAAAGGGCTGGAGAGAGAATCTGAGGGTCTGAGCATGGAGAATGCAGACTGAGCTCCATTCTGTAGGAACAAGGAGACCATTCATCTAAATGCGGCCACGGCCATCCTGCACAGGGCTGGATGAAACATTAGTCCTACTTACCTGAGACACTACAAAGAATTCTGCATTTTCCATGAAAACAGTAAGACTCCCAACCTCCCAAAGCCCCCTGTGCATAATTAAACCTCCATAAAAGAACTCCAGGGCTAAATATCTACTTAAACCAAAAGCAAATTTGTTTAAGAGATCCCTGGTTTTCCACATTCCCTCCGGGATGATAACCCTGTTACCATCACCACGTTGTAAGGGACAGACAGTGGGAGATAAACCCGGGTTTCAGTCTCCAGGAAATACGACACCTGAGTCACCACGGCCACCCAAGAACTCAAAGGGATAGCGCCACATAGAGACACACGCTTGTGTGAACATGGCAAAGGAGTATTGCCCGCGAGCCTACGCAGTTTCCGCAGATGCTCCTTCTGGTTTTCACACTCACCCTGCAGGGTGATGTTATTAACTGCACTTTGAAGAAGAGGAATTTGTGATTGTGAGAAGTAAAGTGACTGGTCAAAAGTCATACATCCAGCAGATGAATAGGAGTGTCAAGGACTCCAGCCCGAGTCTGGGGGACACCAACAGCCCTTCCCCAGACATGTTCTGCTTTCTAAGCACCCAGTCTGAGGGCTGTGACATCGTTCCCTTTGTACTGTTTGCTAAAACCCTGTGGTGGATTCCGTGCACTACAGCACTGGCCCTGTTGGAGAGAGGCAAGATGGAAGAACATGATCTTTTCAGGGATTTTTAATTCACTTTATAGATCAAGTAGGAAAGCAGTAGTTTTGCTTCTGGGTGTGACAATGAGCCAACCCAGGAGAAAAACCACAGTGCATCAGCCAGAGCAGGGCAAGCAAGCACCTGGTGTCAACTGCCTCCCAGAAGCTGAGGATGAAGGGTAGACGAGAAGAGAAATAATGCTGATTCTTGAGGTCTTAGAGTGTTTACTACTCATGAAAATGCTTCTGTCTACATCATCTTACTTGAGTTTCACAGCTGGCTTGTGGGGTGCAAGTTATGTTCCTCATTTTTATCAACGAAGAAACTGGAATTTAAAAAGTCAAGTAGTTCACCCAGCACCACAGAACTAATAGGTGGTGGGTGGGGTCACGATTTGAAACAGATCTTCAGCATTAAAGGGCCTTGCTGTTGGTGGGAGAGCTTTGGCACACTCCCGGGTCACAGAGTAGATGCTCAATCCCTTCCTTCCCTGGTTCCCATCTGCTCCTCTTCTGATGACCGTCAAGTGCATATTTCAAAGCAGAGGGGGTTAAGCTTATAGGGTTTCCCATAAGCTTAATTTTATCTCTTTCCTGTGTGTTCCCTTCTGCTAACTAACCCAAGACTCTTTCCTCAATGCCAGTCAAGGATCTGAACACGATTCCAAAGAGAAAGTCCTCTGTAATTCCCCCCATTTCTTAACAAAAGTCACAGTGACACAACAGGTTTAGGGACTTGACACCTAAGTTATCGATCAAGTCTGTCTTCCTGTCTTTAGTGCTTCAATCCCAGAGCTCTACAGAAGGGCTCAACTGTGCACATTTCTTTAGTCACTGGAAAAGGCCTAGATGCAGCAGCCACCCAAACACACACACTGCTCTGAGGTTAAACGTATGCAAGCCCTCAGCCTTCTCATTAGATGAATGAATCCACTAGCTTTATTCGGGACATTCTTCTGTTCCTCCCACCTTTAGGCAAACAGCACACAGTAACACCTGTTCCTTGCAGAAGAAATTATCAACCATCATTGAAGTAGCATCCTCAGAACTTCCTCACAGACTGGTGCGCTGAGGTTAGGGAAAAGGTACGGAATTTGCCAGACTCCAACTGAGGCAGGCGGTGTGCAGAGGCAGCACGGGACACCCATGGCTGTGCCAGGGGTCCTTTCATATATTTAGGATCCCGGTGGCTGTGACGCACGCTCAGCTGCCTAACTGCTATCTGAGAAAGACTTCTTGTCTCTGTATCTAAAAGCCTAGTCATAATAACTAACTCACATCCTACCCTCATCTTCAAATTGCAGTTCAACAGTCTCCGGGAGGAATTTGCTGAATCATCCGTGACAGCCCTGCCTTTCGGAGGCTGCTGTTTATTTGACTTCTGAAGGCTGTGTAAACAGTAACTGTAAAGAGACTAGCTCTTTGGCGATGTCTACCGTGTTGCCAATATGGTTACTCATGAGACCCCAGTAACTAGCACACAGTAGATGCTCAGCAAATTGTAGGTGAAACTTGAACCTTTGTGATAGCCCCATCTATGCCGCTGGACGTCACAGACCTTGAGCTGTAGTGTCCACACGTGTGTACAGGCTCTACGTGGGTGGGGGGGGACGTGCAGGTGCGTTCAGACACACAATGTACAGGGAAGAACCTTTAAATCTCTCAGTAATATAAACTTCAGGGTGCCTTTGGTTGCTGCTGCTGCTGCTGCTGTTTTCCAGGCACTGCCGCAGAACTTGGCTGTAAATATCGGCTGTTGGTTTTTATTTTTGCACTGTTTAATAACATGGACGGGTAAGGATGGTGAAATGAATATTCCTGCAGCACGCTCCATCTCTGCAGGCCCTCTCCACCCCTCTGCATTTCTTGGTGAATGCCTCCCTCTCACCTTCTCTCCGATGCTGCTTGGGGAACGAGGACGTGTCGCCCAGGGCTTGTCACCTCCAGTTATCTCATGACATGTGAATGCAGAGGAGCTGTCATTTGAATACGGTGCAGACGCCAGGGTTGTAAGGCGGGCAGCCTTGTCAGGATGCCCCACTGGTTGCTGCAGTCGTCAGGGGTTGGTGTTGGTGCTGGGACCGGTTCAGGCCGCGTCTGAGAGGTGTGACTGTAAACTAATGAGGCTGGCTTTATGTAAACAAACACACTCTAAAGTCTACAATCCAAGCGAATGTTATCCTTCAGCCCGGTCCTCCTGGGAGACCCCACACTTGCTCCAACAGTGCTGCCATTGCTCTAAACACTTTTGGGATTGTCCTCAGAGTCGGTTTATGAGAAAATCTGACTCGTTGCTTCAAGTCACACCTGATTTTTGTTCCAAAACAGCATTGCCCAGCGTCGTCACCCTCTAGGTTCAACAGACTTGGCCTCAAATGATTTAGAGAGGTTTCCTGAAATCAAATCCACCCTCAAAGGCCAAAGATTTGCAGCCATTAAGAATATGTAAAGAGCGCACCTTAGACAGGTCTCCAGACTAAGCTCCAGATTATTTGTATCTGTTTGGTTAAATAGGGTTACAGATCTTCACCCCGCCTTACAAACCTGTGCCTCAAACTTTATTTTTCACCACGCACCCTTCACCCCCACTGGCCTCCATTCTGCTCCTTGAATGCGCCAAACTATCTTACCACAGGGCCCCTGTGCTAGCTCTTGCCTCTACTTGGAATGCATGAATGCTTTTAATTTGGAACCTCACGCGGCCAACTCCTTCGTAACATTCATATTTCAACTTAAATGTGACATCTTCAAGAGGCACTTTCTGTGGCCACCAACTCCAAAGTCTAAAAGCGTAACTGTCTGATCACATCACTCCGTTGTCATTTTCCACATAACACTTCTCACACTTTTTCTCTGGGTTTTTATTTGCTTTTCTGTCTCCCCTGCTTTGGAATGTAAACTCCCCAAGAGCTAGGCCTGTCTCTATCATTCGTCACCGAAGCCCCAGCAAACAGAAGGCGCTCAATAAACATTTGTTGAATTGAATTGAATGAGTCCCAAGCTTATTTCTTTTGAGTAGGGTGAATCCATTATTTCTTATACAGAGAAGGATTTTATGAAATATCAAGAGAATTGACTTTTTTTAATGTTTCCAAATAATTATTTAAAGATCAGGTGGCCACCGGCTAAGTTCCAGTCACCTATTCAAGAGTTATATTTTCTTGATTTTTGAATTTTAAAATATCTAATTGACTAATGAAGTTTCCATGTATTCAAGGTGTACCATGTTATGATGTGATATATTTATCTACTGTGTCTTGAGTGTTACAATCAAATTAATTAAAACATCCATCACCAATCATGCTGTATATTAGCTCTTCAAAGCTTGCTCATCTTATAGCTGAAAGGTTGTGCCCTGTAATCAGTATCTTCCCATCTTCCCCTCCCCCAGCCCATGGTGACTACAATTCTACTCTCTGCTTCTATGAGTTTGACTTTTTTAGATTCCCCATACACTCATACAGCATTTGTCTTTTTGTGTCTGGATTCTTTTACTTTGTTTTGGGGAGGGGGGTTGTTTTGTCTTGAGGGGTTCCTTTTGTTTTTGTTTTTGTTTTGTTTTTTGAGACAGAGTCTCATTCTGTCACCCTGCATAAGTGCCATGGCGTCAGAGCTCACAGCATCCTCAAACTCTTGGGCTCAAGAAATCCTCTTGCTTCAATCTCCCTAGTAGCTGGGACTATAGGTACGCACCACAATGTCCAGCTAGTTTTTCTATTTTTACTAGAGATGAGGTCTTGCTCTTGTTCAGGCTGGTCTCTAACTCTTAAGCTCAAGCAATCCGCCCACCTCCACCTCCCAGAGTACTAGAATTACAGGAGTAAGCCACAGAGCCCGGCCTTTACTTCAAATGACATCCTCCAAATTCATCCATGTTGTTGCAAATAATTTTTTTTTTTTTTGGCAGTTTTTGGCCAGGGCCAGGTGGGTTTGAACCTGCCACCTCCAGTATGTGGGGCTGGTGCCCTACTCCTTTGAGCCACAGGTGCCTCCCTGCAAATAATTTTTAAATAAACATGTAATACAGCATATCTTCTCTTATCAAAATTAAAACATTATAAAGTTAAAAGATGTTTTTGACAGTCCACACAACTCTTCCCTGAAAAGCTATTTCTCATGTACACACACTCTAGATTCCCGTCCCTAAATTCTCATCCCTAATTTAACCATTTACTATATGTTTAGAGGGTATCCAGACTTTTCCCTGTAAAGTTTTAACACTCACAAATACACAACAACAGCAGCACAGAGAAAAAAAAGTTGCTGCAGCTTTTAAAATAAATCCTTAGCAGAGACTAAAAATTAAGTTTCTGGAGCCAGAGAAATCTGGTTTCAGATCCTACCTCTGACACTTTGTAGTTATGGAAAAATTCCTTAACCTCGCTGTGCCTTTATCTCTTCATTTGTAAAATGGAGATAATAATTGCATCTACTTATAGTACAAGCTTAGCTACCCCAAAACAGCAGCTGAAAATAACAAGGTTTCCACGGGTCAGGAATCTGGGAAAGACTTTAGCTATATAGTCTAGGTCCAGGTGCCCCATGAGATCGCTGTTGTTAAGGCTTGCTCGAGCTAGTCATAGTGGCTACTGGTACCAGTCCTACGTTCCTTGCTACCTGGGACTCTCCATATGACTGCTCCATGACATGGCAGTTGGCTTCCCCCAGAGAAAGAGAGGCCAAAGGGAAAGAGGAGAGGGGAGGGGAAGGGTAGGGAGGAGAGGAGGAAGGGGAAGGGAAAGGACGAGGAGAGAAATCAACCAAGGTGGTAGCAACAATGTCTTTTGAAACCTAGTCTCAGAAGGCACATACTGTGTCATTTGTGGGGAATTCTCTTGATCACACAGACCAACCCTGGCATGGTGTAGAAGGGACTAAACAAGGGCATGAGTAACAGCAGTCAGAGGTCATCAGAGGCTACTTAGAGACTGGTTACCACACTACCTACCTTAGATTGTTGAGAACTAAATGGATTAATACCATTAAAATATTCCTCACATTACCTGGCACATTATTAATGGTCAAAAAATCGTTAGCCAATATAACTCTCAAAAGCAAAATAACAATCTGAGAGTTTCTGGTAAAGAATTTAAATATTTTACCCATCATTTGTATAGCCTATGTTGGAAAACACCACTGAAAGTAAGCACTTTTTTTTTTTTTTTTTTTTTTTTTTGGTTGCAGCTGTCATTGTTGTTTGGCGGGTCCGGGCTGGGGATTCGAACCCGCCACCTTAGGTGTACGTGGCTGGCGCCTTAGCCGGTTGAGCTATAGGCGCCGAGCCTGAAAGTAAGCACTTTTTAAAGTTTGTTACAAAGCTTACTGGCCAGCACAGAAGCCACTAGTGATATATGACTATCAGATACTTGAAATGTGTCTGTTCTATTAACCGGTGGAGAAGAATAGAGAGGCCAGAGATGAAACCATACAGGGATAGTCAATTGATTTTCAACTAGCTGCCAAGAATACACAATGGGAAAAGAATTGACTCTTCAATAAATGGTATTAGGAAAACTGGAAATCCACATGCACAAGAATAAAGTTGGGCTCTTGCTCATACCATATACAAAAATCAACTCAAAATTGATTAAAGACTTAAATATAAGACAAGAAATTGTAAAACTACTAGAAGAAAACATAAAGGAAAAACTACATGACATTGGTCTAGGCAATAATATTTTTGGCATATAACCCTGAAACAGTGGTTCTCAACCTTCCTAATGCCACACCCCTTTAATACCATCCCTCATGTTGTGGTGACCCCAACCATAAAATTATTTTCGTTGCTACTTCATACCTGTAACTTTGCTTCTGTTATGAATCATAATGTAAATATCTGATATGCAGGAGACCCCCAAAGGGATCATGATCCACAGGTTGAGCACAGCTGCCCTAAAAGCTCAGGCAGCAAATGAAAAAATGGATTACATCAAAGTAAAAAGATTTTGCCCAGAGAAGAAAATCACTAACAGTGTGAAGAGGCAACTTATGGATTGGGAGATGATATTTGCAAGCCCTACAGCCAATAAAAGATATCCCCAAAATGTTAAGAACTCAAATCAGTCAATAGGAAGAAGACAAATAAACCCAATAAAAATTGGACAAGGAACCCAAATAGATATTTCTCAATAGAAGGCATACAAATGGCCAGCAGATATATGAAAAACCACGCAACATCTCTAATCATTAGGAAAATGCAAATTAAACCACAATGAAATATCCTCTCACACCTGTCAGAATGACAATTATCAAAAAGATGAAAGGTAAGGATTGGTGAGGATATGGAGAAAAAGGAACTCTGTACACTATTGATGGGAATGTAGATTCATACAACAGTTATGGAAAGCTGTATGAAGTTACCTCAAAAAAACAAAAATAGAATTACCATGTGATCCAACAATCCCACTTCTGAGTATTTACCTAAAAGATCAGAGATCAGTTTGTGAAAGAAAGGTCTGTACTCTTGTATTTATTGATTCTATAATAGCTAAGTTATAGAATCAAACTAATTGTCCATCAACAGATGAATGGATAAGGAATATGGTGTTTATGTGCATACATATACAATGCAATACATTTCAGCCTTAAAAAAAGAAGAAATGCTATCATTTACAACAGCATAGATGGAATTGGAAACATTACGCTAAATGAAATAATCCAGGCCCAGAACTTCAGATACCTCATGTTCTCACCTACACGTAACATCTAAAACAATTAAACTCTTAGAAGCCCAGAGTTGAAAGCTGGTTACAGAGGATGGGGTAGGGGACCTTCAGAAAATGTGGAAATGATGGTAGGAGGGCAGAAAAATCTCAGACAGGACGGATAAGGTTTTTTAAAATTTATTTTACAGTGTGGCCAACATAGGTACTAACAGTGTACCATACATTTCAAAGTTGCTAAATGAATAAATTTCAAATGTTCTCACCACAAATGAATGAATGATATGCATTTGAGGTGATGGATATGTTCGTTTGATTTAATTATTCTGCATTGTATTTACAAATCATAATACCACTTTTACCCCCCTAAATACATGAAATTATAAATTATCGATTTATAATAAAATAAAATTTTAAAAAAGAAATGCACCTAGTGCAAATTGAAATGTGTTCCAGATGTAAAATCTACACTAGATTTCAAAGGCTTAATGCCAAAAGTATGTAACATAGGAAACTAATAATTTTTATATTGATTATCTGTTGAAAGAATAACCTTTTTGATATATTGAGCTAATGAAAAATATTATTAAAATTAATTTCACCAGCCAGGCACAGTGGCTCATGGCGGTAATCCTAGCACTCAGGGAGGCCAAGGCAGGCGGATTGCTTGAGTTCAGCAGTTTAAGACCAGCCTGAGCAAGAGCGAGACCTCATCTCTACTACAAACTGGAAAACTAGCCAGGCATGGCGGTGCACATGTATAGTCCCAGCTACTGGGGAGGCTGAGGCAACAGGATTTCTTGAGCCCAAGAGTTTGAGATGGTTGTGACCTATCATGACGCCTGGGTACTCTACCCTGGGAGACAGAGCAAGACTCTGTCTCAAAAAGACATTAATTTCACCTATTTCTTTTGGCTTTTATAATGTTGCTCCTATGAAATTTAAAATGGTGTGTCTTGCACTATGTATCTACGAATAGCACTGAACATATTGGCAGAAGACATGATTATCTTATTTCACACTTAAGCCCCCTGTAATGCCATTGGGTCATACAGGATTTCCTTAAATAATTCACTTGAGTCTTTCGTGCATTTGTTTTAGAAAAGATGTCCATTTGTCCCTTTCAGTTTTGGCAGGAAGTCCACCCTCTGTCATTGGTTCTGTTTTGGTTTGTTTTTTTATTAGACTATCATTCTGGTTTCTTAAGGAATCACCACTTACTTTGAGAATCTACATTCTGCTGGAAAACCCCAGAGCCCTCTATTCCAAAGTAGTAAGTTCTACAGGAGAAGAATGTTCCTCAGTAATTAAAATGAAATATTTAATCTTTAGATCTTTATAACTTTTGCAGAATCACACTCTCAAAATCTTTGAAAACTCCTAAAAATAGGACAACAGGTGGGGGCCAAAGTGAGTTCTGAGTTCTGAACCTTAACAAGATAAGTATATTGGAACTTATCTTTTGAGGTGTGTGGTTTTTTTTGGGCGGGGGGTATAAAGATTATTGAATTTTAAATATTTAATTATTAGAATGTTTCTATATGAAAATATTACTTCTTTTGACATTCCTACCTTGTGAGGTTGTTAGAAGGTTGTCACTTACGTTCAGCAAAGATAAATTTTCTTAACTGCTGTTCTTGATTGCCCAGAGGATATTGGCTTACAATGCAAGGATTATACCTAGGCAACCTTATTTTCTCCTTTGAAAGAACTGATAGGATTGAAATTGATATCACTTATTAGTAATATTTCTGAATAGTCACTAGGATGGAAAATTTTCATTTGAGCAAAGATTTATGATAGAATACAGAGCTGTTACATAAAACAACGATTGCTTTATTTTGTGTGATTGAAAGAGAGCCTTTTATGTAAAGATTATTTATATTGAGAGCCTTCTACATAAAGATTATCCTTCATTTATTACAACTTGTGAGACAGTTGGCTATTATTATACCCATTTTACAGATGAGATACTTGAGCTCAATATGGCAGATTAACTGGTTAGGGTCACCCATTTATAAGGGGCAGTGCTTGAGCAACAGGACCTGAAGTCCTTCTTACCACATTGCCTACTCATTGGAAATACAGTCATGCACTGCACAAAGTTTCAGCCAATAGCTGACCACGTGAAAGGGATCCTGTAAGATTATAATGAAGCTGAAAAATGCCTATCACCTAGTGACCTGGTAGCCATGGATGGTGATGCTGGTGTGAGCAAATCTCTACTGCCAATTGTAGGGACATGTAGCACATGCAATTATGTAGAGTCCATAATACTTGATAATGATAATAAACAACTGTGCGACTGGTTTGTGTATTTCCTATGCCACACTTCTTAGGGTTATTTTAGACCGTGTCCCTCTACTCATATGTATATATAACAAAAAATTGTAACTGGAAAACAGCCACAGGCTGGTCCTCCAGGCGACACTCCAGAAGGAGGCATCGCTGTCGCGGTAGATGACAGCTCCATGCCTGTTACTGCCTCTGAAGATCTTGCGGTGGAACAAGATGTGGAGGCAGAAGCCAGAGCTGCTGACGATCAGACCCGGTGTAGGCCTAGGAAGACAGGTGTGTTTGTGTCTCGGTTTTTAACAAAAACATTGAAAAGAGTGAAAACAAAAAAGGGATTAAAAAAATAGAAAAATCTTCTAGAATAAGGTACAAAAATGTGTTTGTACAACTATACAATGTATTTGTGGTTTAAACTAACTGTTATTACAAAAGACCCAAAAAGGTTTTTTTTTCACATTTTAAAGTTTATATAGCAAAAATGTTAGAATAAGCTTGTTAAAATAAGCTAAGTTTAATTTATTATGATAGATAGAAAAATATTTTTATAATAGTTGGGGAGACTAAGTGTACAGTGTTTATAGCGCCTATAGCAGTGAATAGCAATGTCCCAGTTCTCCACACCCACTCATCACTCACTCACTCATCTAGAGCTGTTTCCAGTCCTGCAAGCTCCATTCATAGCAAGGACCCTATGCAGATATACCACTTTTTATCTCTTATACTGTATCTTTTCTTTTCTTTCTTTTTTTTTCTCTCTTTTTTTTTTGAGACAGAGTCTCACCTCATTACCCTGGGTAGAGTGCTGCGGCATCACCGCTCACAGCAACCTCAAACTCTTGGGCTTAAGCAATTCTCCTGCCTCGGCCTCCCAAGTAGCTGGGACTACAGGCACCTGCCGTAACTCCTGGCTAATGTTTTTATTTTTTGTCATAGTTGTCATTGTTGTTTAGCAGGCCTTGGTCGGGTTCGAATCCGCCAGCCCCAGCGTATGTTACTGGCGCCCTCACCACTGAGCCCAGGCACTGATCCCGTGCTATCTTTTCTGTGTTTACAGATGTTCAGATACAAACATACTTGCCATTGTGTTCCAATAGCCCTGGGTATTCAGTACAGTAACATGCCATATGGGTTTGTGCCTAAGAGTCATAGCTCTACCGTATTGCGCCAGGTGTACAGTAGGTCACAGCATCCAACTCTAGGTTAAGTACTATCATGCTCCCACAGTGATAAAATCACCTAACGACGCATGTCTCAGAACATGTACCTGTCATTATGAAATCCATGATAAGATAAGAAAGCAGATGTCAGCTCAGGGCAAGGAAACTCTTTAAAATTTGGAGTTATGTAAAAAAAGGCCAGAGCCACTTCAGTAAGCAGTGAGTCCCCTCATGAAGAAAATTATACAGGGCTAAGGGTGCCCTAGGAAGAGGCCTCTAAGGTTTGTTGCAAAGAATCCTCCTAACTTTGCAATTAAGTGATGATGATGATCTCAATGCCTCATTGTTCTCATCATTAAAAAAAAAAAGGAAAATGCTCATAATAATGGAGAAGCCATTGCGAAATTGAAAAACGGCATATTGTCAGAAATGGGCAGATGTGTCCATTGTTTTTTCACCCAAACTAAATGAATTGTTCCCTACAAGCCTCAACTAAAAAGAAACGAAAATTAGTTCACTTTTTAGCCCTCGTATTTTCAACTTTAAGCAATTTGTTCAGCAATTGCAGGGCAAAGTTAAGCAACAGTAAGAAGCCGGCCATCCATAGGTTAGATTCTGACGGTGAAGAAAATCTGTCCAGCCCCTGATCATTATTTATCTCGGGATTTAAACAGTAACCCTAATTGTATTCTTTGAACACCAAGTTCCTGCCCCGCTCCCCACCCCTGTCCCGTAGTTAATTAGCTGGGCAGGTCTTATAACAAATACCCACTCAGAAAGCACTGGGTGGTAGAAATGCTGTTGATAATTAAACACCACAATAGCACGGGGCCTATTTCAGGAGCCGCCAAAGTGCTTACCACACACTCACAGACCCTCCATTGTGCTGGCCGGGGCGGCTCACAGGGATAGTGGCTCAGCTGGACAAGGGACCAGCTAAAATGAGAGAAAAGACCAAATCTTGCGAAAGGATCGGGAGCGCTGGACTTGAGGGGAAGATACCTTGTGGGTGGAAGTAAAAGGGGAATCGACCCAAGAAAAGGAGAAGTGGATGGTCAGGAAAATGAATGAAGAGATAGAACGAGCCTTTCTCAGTGCGACCCACCAGCTGAAATGAATTCCCTGATCTCCTGCCAAACAGCAATTAGAGAATTGCAACAGATAAATGATGGGTCGATTTGTATGTCATTTGGTTTAGAGAAGTCTCAGAGTTCTTTAAGGTTTTTAATAAAATGTTGGGTGAGTCATTCCACCTCCCTGAATCTCAGTTTTTTCGTCTTTAAAATAAGGAGGTTGGGGCGGCACCTGTGGCTCAAGGAGTAGGGTGCCGACTCCCTATGCCGAGGGTGGTGGGTTCAAACCCAGCCCTGGCCAAAAAATAAAATAAAATAAAATAAGGAGGTTGAAAAAGTTCCCATTCTGGGGGTGCAAAAGTAGGAATGGGGCTCCCAGAACAATTTTCAAGGTGTCAAAAAGCATAAGCTCGCTCACCGTTACTCAAGATAAAACTACACGCTCTAATATAATTGCCAGCTTCACGTCCTTCTGCTTGAAATATACTAACTCAATTTGTTAAGTTGATTGTTTCATTATAACCAGATGCTTCTATCAGCAGGAATGTGGATCATTAATAATCGGGAGATACATGATTACTTTATAAGTCAGCTGGTTTAGTCAACAACAAAAAGAAATCTTTCAAAAGAGACTGTTTTATTAAGCTCTCAAAAGGTGTATAGAGAAATAAAAAAAGTTTGCTTGGTGAAGGGGCTGGAAGCCATTGGTTCCGTCAGAGCCTCTCTAGCTTGTCCATACAATTACTTCTAATAACAGAGGCAAATAAGTGTAGTGTAAGGGGCACTTGGGGACATAGCCTGAAAAGAGGGATCAATTTCTATAATGTTTATTTTTTTTTAAATCTCCAATCTTTTAAAAAAAATTTTTCATTCTCCTCCATAATAGAACTATTTAATTTGTGGATAGTCCAAAAGGACTTATTTAATTTGTGGAATATTTAATTTGTGGATAATCCAAAAGGACTTATCCAAAAAGACACTACACCCCCACCCCACCCCCTGTCACCACCGTATTACGCTGGAGTTTAGGTATCCCAGATGGACGAGCACCAGAATCCAAATAATCTTGGAAAACCCACCTGGTTATAAATTTCTGTGGAGCTCCCTTGTAAGTCTCCGAATAGGCAAAATGCTTTATCTTGGAAGAAGTGGAATCCCTTTGCCCTTGTAACTTAAATGGCATCAAGTTCAAAGCCTGGGGGAAAGGGACAATGCAGAATGATAATGTGTGGTGCGAGGGAGAGCAGGAGGCATGTCAGGGCGGGGGGAGGGGCAAGCATAGCTCGAGAGAGGCTGTCCATCTGAAATGCCACCTGGATTTCACGCCAGTCATAACGGTTGTGGATATAAAAATTAATAGGGGGGATTGCATAGTATTAGAAAAATTTATTTTTATAAATCATGTGTCTATCACCCAAGTGTTGACGCATGCATGCAATTCAAACACGGGGCTTACAATAAAAAGCTCACTGAATAACTTAACAAGGACAATCCCCCCATTTTCTCCATAATTTGGAGTGGAAGAAGGAGGGGGTGGGAGCGGGGAGAGGGTGCAGTTACTGGGTCAATTAATCAACCTGAAAACTGTGACACCAGCTCTGACGCCTAACCGATGTCTAAAAATACACAGATGTATATGAATTTGTTTGAAACTGTCAATGCCTATATTTAGGCCCTTCCCAGCAAGGCTATAATGAGACTGTGTTTGAGGCCTTCAGTCATAGCAGACTCTACCATTAATCTGAAGTTAGTTAAATTAACAGCATTTAGTACTGACTTGTCAATCTCCCTGCTCCAGGAAATTGCACCTTGAGGCTACTAATATTGCCAATTTTTCCACTGGAGTGTGCGCCCACGTGTGTGTATGTGTATTTTTTTCTCTCCAGAACCTCCACGTTCATACCCCATCCTCGCTTCCCTCCATCCACAGCACTTATATTATCATTTATTCTGGCCTCCTTTAGCCCTCCCAGGGGATCCTGCACAGCGTGGCTGCTCAGTGAAAGAGTTTTTTAGCTTTATATTTATTTGTTTATTTTTCTGTCATGGCTCATGACTGAGGCTTTTAAAAAAAAAAAAAAAAGTGTGACAGTATTTAGAGTACATGATTGACTGCTACGGCAACATTCATTAACCGTGACCAACCTGCAGCAAAACACAGTCCCGAGTGTTCTAAACAGCAACTTGAAACAGAAAAAAAAAAAAGAAAGAAAAAAGAAAGAGAAAGAAAAAAAAAAAAAGACTCAACTCATTTTTCATTGACCTCATCTGTAAATAAATTTAGACTGATGGTACGCAGGGGCAATCATAAATTAGTATTCATTTCCTGTAATTAATGCAAACACGCCTATGAACTCAGAGGCTATGAATACATAACCACCTAATTTCCATTTGAAAATATACCTAACAAATTCTCACTTGAATTATCTTCATAATATTTCCAGCAACCCCCCCTCCACCCCATCAGAAGAATGAAATGGTTGGAGTTCTTTCCCACCCCCCAGAGAGAAATATTGTTTGGGTCACAGGGCGTGTCAAACACATTTCAGCAACAGATCTGCAGGACTTGGCTGGGGTTTATTGGATGATGTTGCGATCCCCTACCACATTCACATGCCAAGGCTGCCTTTTATCAGTAACCAGGAGGGGCTCCTCGGAAATGACCAAGTGACCATCTCGGCAGAATTTCATACGCGTATGACCCCAAAAAGCAGCCTCCCTGCCTAGCACAAGAATAGAAAAGTTCTTTCCCATTCATTGATGCGAACAGTTAATCATACGAGGGTGGGTTAGGTAAACAATCTGATGTGAATCACACGTTGGGTGAAGTAGAAGTATCAAGCTCTATAGCCTCTCTCAGCAAGAGGAGCTTGTACAACTTACCCTCTTGGATGTAGGTATCTCTGGAGATTAGTCCTGCAATCACTCAACAACCAAAGAGCAAGTCTGATGACGTTCAAGTCATCCCGTCTTCAGATCTCACTAACACAACTGTGGCCACAATAGTGGGACACGTTGTTAGCAATAAATAAATAAACTGATTAATCATAAGATGCACACAAAAATGTCTATCATCGGGGGAGAATGTGATGCACATAACAGCAGAAAATCTGAATCAGGTTCTACCAAAACAAAAACAACGTCACCTGAATGCAACTTGCACTGGGGATAACTTTTCCTAGGGTCTTCCTGGACCTATGGAGCTTTGCCTCTAAGTATTTGTCCTTTCAAAGGTCATGAAAACAAATCCGTGCAATCTGGATTAAAAGTGGCCCTCAGGTCCTTGATGGTGGAGCTCTAATTAGCTGCACTGGGCCATGGAGCAATGGCAATATCTTAATTTGATGACTGTATCAATTAATCTGATTGCAAATGTCACTAATTGGATTTGATCACAGGACAGTTAGTTACTCCCACAGATGCCACTTTCCCAAGGCATTGTTACAAACCCACAGTAGACCCTCAGCTACAACCCACCCGTGAAGCAGCATTCCCCCGGAAAGAAAGAAGAGTCATCCCATTTCTTTCCTTTTAGTTGTCAGCCTGGAAAGCCGAGCAATGCACCTCAACACACTGGTCCAGGAAGCCCAGGAGAGGGTGAGTGAACTATCTGCCCAAGTGGAGAATGAAGGATTCACTCTAGACAACACAGAGAAAGAGAAACAGCTGAAAGCTTGGGAGTGGAGGTACCGGCTCTACAGACGCATGAAGACGGGTTTTGAGCATGCCAGTGAGTATAAGCAGAGGACTTCTGCATTTTACTAGACCGAGCTTTGGTTTGAGACAGCCAGGCCTTCTTGTTCTGATATTTTTGCAACTCTACAGGGTCATGGATGGCCGTTGTCAGCCTATTTGGAGCAAGGGCTCTGGGAGGCCGTCAAAGGGTCTTTTGTCTTGCTTGAGCTTCTGGCTCCTGAGGGGTCCTCTGACCACAGCCTTGAGGCTTCATGCTTCTGGCCCCCTCCACCGTGTCACACTCATCTAGCACTTTACACCCACTACGCCCTAATGCCTAATGACCCGCATAGTCTGATGCCCTAAGTGGCTACGTTTTGGGATGGGAGATGGAAAAAATATTTGTTTGCCTATTTGTGTCTGGTTTCTGCTTCAAGCTGAAGTTTAAGTTGTTTCCAACTCTCTACTGCATTTTTTTTTAGAGAGAGAGCTATAAACTGAACCCCAGTTAACACAGGCAATCGGGAAGGACAGTCAACCAACCTATGAATTATGCTTTTGTCTGCACTCCCATTCTTTTTACCAATTCTTTTTGTTAGTTTAAGAAAAGGCTGCTTTGGGGATAATACTCATTAGTGCTGGGAAGTACTGCTGAGCACAGCCCCTGACACAAAAACAGAACATAAAATTCAAACACTGAGGAAATATTAAGTTCTTATTCTAGAAAGAGATCTTACTTAAACCACAACAAAAAAAAAAAAGTTAGGCTTGAAATTTAAATAAAAGGGAAAGGTCCGTTCATTAGTTTGGAAATTCTCTGCCTCTGCTGTGGGGCTCTTCCTTGTGACATAGACAAAGGACAAAAGCAATGAAAATTTTGTTTTCTAGAGTACCACTGTATCCTTGAGTGTTGCATCTGGCAGATAACTTTAGCGACCCGAATGAAAGTTTGCTGTCAGCATCCACCATCTCTCAAGCGATGCTCATGCATGGATTTGTTCAGAGAGATTCAGCAACTGCTTTACTAAATCTATTCGCTATTGCGCCTCATTGGTGCCATATGGACTAGAAACAGACATATTTTTAAATTTGTCAATTTTCTGTCATTTTTAAAAATATGAAACACTTTCTGGGTGTTAACACCTACAGCCATCAGGAGTCCTCTAAAAAATAAGGGAGGCGAGCATGACATTTGCTCATACTTTTTCAGAAAACACGACCCATTTTAATAGGAGAGCAAGGGGAATAAGAATCCCACCTTATACGGGGAAGAGCCCAGAATTAGGCATCTGATGCCAGGGGCTTTCATCCTGGCTGTTCATCTTCACTGTGTTCTTGAACATGGAATTTGGCCTCTGGGTTGTGGTTTTTGCCCTTTCTACCCAACACGGCTGCAAAAATGGCTCCAGTGAAAAGAGGAAAGGTAAAGGTAAAGGTTTAGGTAAAGGTAAAGGTTTCTACAATGAAAGGTAAAGGTTTCTACAATGAAATGTAAAGGTTTCTACAATGCAGGATCCCGCTTTCCCTTTCTGCCCTCCTCTCCACCGGATCCAGCCCAATCCCCTACTGTGTTGCAGGACACTTCACGAAGGCTGCACTGGTATCGTTTACCTTTTCAGAAGATGTGCAATGTTCAAATAAGGCCACCATGGCAACAACAAAAGAAAGTCATTGAGACTTCTAATGAAAACGTTCGAAGGCACAAAGCTATTAGGCTCTACAAACAAACGTTTCCATAGCGTGTGTTTCAGGGTATCCTTTGAAGAGGCAGGAACGTTGTCTGCAAAAGATATGCTAGGTTAAGATCCTGTGTTTTTCCTTCCGTCCCAGGAGTCCCTGAGATGCCGACTAATGTCTATCTCATGGTGACCAGCAGCACATCACTCACCGTCAGCTTCCAAGAGCCTCTGAGCATCAACGCAGCTGTAGTGACCAGGTATAAAGGTACTGGACCCCAGATACTTTCTCACTGCTCTTTGTTGAAAAAGAATCTGTTGATTGTAAATTACCTGTGCCTTTCATGGGTGTGTTTTTCCTGTGGGTAGGATTTTTTTATTCCCATTGACTTTGGGAGTTGGAATATTTCCATAGGCACTTGTGCAGAGGAGCCATAAAGTGACTGAACATAAGTAACAGAAAGGAAGAACCACAAGATCGGGCTGTCAGTCCGAGCCTCTGAATTACTGTCCCATACATGCCATACTCTGGGCATGGCATAGGGGTGGGGACAGTTCTGAGTGGGAACCACTGTATAATTAAACTTGATATGAGGAGCTGAGGGCCAGGATCTGGAACATTCAAAACAAGGGGCACACTGGTAACTATAATGCCAGGTAACTAGGTTTGAGGATTTAAAAAAAAATAAATACAGTATGTTGGTGGTCAGGCAACCACAAAGGAATGGTAAAATAGTGGCATCAGCAAAGGCCCCCAGGGGGAGGTGGCGTTTGGGCCTAGCTTTGAAGGTTGGCTTGGATTTGGACTGGAAGATATGGGGGGAAGGGGGGGGCAAATTCCAAATGCAAAGGACGTCAAGCACAGGCATAAGAACAAGAAAATACTGTACAAGGAGATGAATAATAAGGGAACATGGAGAGGGAATAGAAAATAGCCTGGCTCCACAGGAGCATGGGTTCGTGATAAGGTGCAGTGAAATGTGAGATTAGAGAAACTGGAGTCCGCAGGTAGGGCTGGAGCAGAGTTTGACATCAAGGCTAAGGGGGTTAGACTTTGTGTGATGAATTCTGCAAAGCCGTTGAAGAAGATGGGGACAAGATGAGAGGTGGACTTCTCCGAGACTGGAATGGCAATACTCTGGGTGGTGTATTAGAAGAGAGACGGGTTTAGAATAAGGAAATGAACTAGGAAGCTATTCAAGAGGGAGGTCATGGCCGCCTGATCTGGCTCCTATGGCCAGGAGAGGAGAGGGAGAGCTGGGGGGGTAGGGGGAGATATCTTGGAGGTACTATGATGAAAACAGCTAATGCTTATATAATGCCTACTATGCGCTGGGCAGTGTTTAAATTGGTTAGGTCTATTAACTCTATTCAGTCCTTACAAGGTGGGTACTTTTATGATTGCAGATGAGAAAACAGAAGCAATGAAAAAGGAATTTGCCTAAATGCTCCCTACAGACCCAGATTCATTGTGTTATACAGGTCACTACACATGTTTTGAGTCTGACTGTATTATGGTTCACTACTTGACTTCCAAGAAACACAGTCGACAGCATCCTTTCTGCTTCGCCTGTGCAAGTTTCAGCTTATCCGTGTTGACGGGAGGGTTTCATTTGTTTCCATCTATGCAGATTTTACATTTCTTGATTTTTGCATTTCTTAATGACCCGTGTATGTTGACCCTTGAATGTGGGGAAAATAGAAAGCTATAGAAATACCTTGAATAGCCCTAGGACCTAATAAAACTCTCCACACATATTCTAAGGTGCCAGGCTACAAGGAAGACTTTCTACATGTTCAGATTACCAGGGCTCTCTCTGCCTTCAAAAATGTCCAGGTAGCAGACATACATCCCTTTCTCCTTCCCAGGGCCCGTCCCCAGGAGAACCTCATATGTCTCTCAAAACTACTCTGCCCACACCTTGTGCTTGTACTTCCTGGGGTACTTGGAATTTTCCAAATCACACCTCTCTGTAATACGTTAGGTAAGACAGAAGTGAGTGGGTTATCCTTGAATTTTCTGCTTGGGTCTAAGAGAAGGCAGTGATAGGGTACTTACAAGAGAAGATAAATGAAGCCGCCCAGGATGGCCCTTCATAGCCATCCTTTGAAACAATTTCTGTTACTTTCTCATGGTTGTCTCATCAGCCAAGATGGAAAAATTCAGAGCAAGTGTTTGCAGGCAAGGTTAAACATAGATGTTTTCTTATCTTCCTTACTCTTTGAGGCTCAGGGTTTTGATGAAGGGTTTCGTTGATGCTGCCCAACTTGACATTGGCTCCTTAAGTTTGATGAGTGAGCCATCAGGAGCTAATGTATCCACACTCTTAGCTCTTTGATGCTTGACCATAATGCCAGCAAATTCTATCGGCCTTCACATATTAACACTTCTCATCTCAGGAGACTTACATTTGGGTGAGGTTGAAATGAAAGGTCACAAGTGGGTTCTGTTAGAGACTGGAGGGGATTAATTAAGCATTATAAATAGAATTGTCTGTTGCGTTACAGAGTAGGTTTCCTTGTGTTAATTTATAAGGTCATAAATTGAGTCCTTAACCTGACCACTCTCGGGGGTTATTTAAAACAGCTGGCAGCCTACTGTACCCACAGAGACAACAGGACAGTTTTTAATTCAGGGCTTGGCGTAATTATTTCATTATGGAAATATCAGCCAGATCACCCCACGACAAGGCTAATTATTTTGTTTTCTTTCAAAAAAAATTAAAAAAGAAGAAACAATTGAGACATCCACAGAATGAAATGGCAATTATCTAATTGGTTAGAGGGCAAGCTTAACCCTGCAGTATGTGGGGTTTGGCAAAAACAGCTCACACTACTCTCCAGAATTTCTGGGTTCAGCAAAACCTCAAGCCTATTTTGACAACTGAATGTTCTCCCCCTTCCTGCTGAAGCTAGTGTATATTTGAAAGAAAAAATCTGAATCCTTCTGTTTCTCATTTGCTTACGCTCAACTCATCAGCATGTTCTTTAAAGGTTTGTTGATATACAGAAATCTTTTAATAGTATCTCTCTGTAAGCTTTCTGCAGACCAGAGGACCGTGCACCAGGCCAATTACCATCCCAACTTGGAGATTAGAGGCATCAGTTTCAGCTTCCAACCCGGGAAACCGATTTTAGTGAGACCCACTACATTTTTAAGTCTGTATTTCCCCTGGATATAATAAAAAGGGCTAGGAGAGCTACTATCTATTTCTAGGTGCTTTCTTCGTGGATTCAAAGAGCCTTGCATCTTCCGGTCTCATCTCTTCAATTTTTATGGCTTACGGAGAAAATCTAGTTATTTCAGATAACTTTGATGCTTTGGACAATTGCCAGAACTCCATTCTACGTTTTCTCCGCATTGCTTTATCAGGAGTCCTCAAACTTTTTAAACAGGGAGCCAGTTCACTGTCCCTCAGACCATTGGAGGGCCAGACTGCAGGCCCCAGGATGAGTTGGCTGCTAAGAGGGACAGGCAGCAGCCGCAAAAACACCCTGTGGGCCAGATAAATGTCCTAGGCGGGCTGCATGTGGCCTGCGGGCCATAGTTTAAGGATGCCTGCTGTACGTGGTAGCATCACGTAATTTTTAAATCTCCACGATGATAGCCCTTCTAGTATTTGAGAAGCTTTATATTTGTGCCTTTTCTTTTAGAATCATTGAATATGTGTCTATCTTAATGGTTTTTTTTTTTTGAGAAATAACTTTTAGATTCATAAAATCTACTTTTTGTTGTGGATTTTTCATGTTATTAGTTTTAGTTTTATCATTCCAATTCCTGCCGCTATCTATGGTTTTACTTTACTGTTTCTTTTCTCCTTTGGGTTTTGGATTTAAAATTTTAATTCACTTTTTCCCTTATTTCTCTACTTTTCTAACTCACAGGTTTAAGACTATCCATGTTCTCCCAACTAGTGTGGTGTCTCCCAACTAGACTATCCAAAAAGTTTAGACTGTGGTGCTGTAATCATCACTTATTTGCAAGCAATTTATAATTTATTTCCTTTCTTACCTTAATCTTAGGGTTTTTAGAGGAGTTAAATTTCCAAGTGGTCAGATTTATTTGCTAGATTTTTATGATCAATTTCTAATTTTATTACAGATGTTTTAGATCAAGACAATTCAAAAATATGGACTATATTCTTTGGGGAGCTTAAAAATTCTTACGTAGAGCTAAACACCGACTCAGCTGTGTATGTGCGGTAGATGACATTTGCGGAGAATGTGTACACTCCAGCAGGTGTGACGTGTGAACTTGTGTGTGCTGTTTAAGGACCCTGCTTTCGTTCTAAAGTATTTGTCCTTTGATCTTTGATCTCTGAGAGGAGCTGCTTCGTTTGTCCTCCTTTATGCCGTCTGCCTCAATTTCTCTTTTGGTCGTGTTGACCTGCTGTCAATATGTCTCCCCGGCCTGCTGTCTCTTCTCTCCCCTTATTTTTATCCTTTCCATGACATTTGAAATGCATCGTCTCTGTAAAGAGTACATAGTCAATGGTTTTACTCCATCTGAGAATCTGTCTCTTTTTATGTATACTTCGACATTTGGGGGTCCAAAGTGAAGAAGGGTACTTTTTTTGAAAAGTTTATCAGGAAAAAAACAACCATGTGCTCCATTCTTTCCACCCTCCTTTCAAAGCTGGCCACTTTTAGCTTCATTAGTTTTGACAGTTCCCTCTCTGCCTTAGCCAATATACTTCTCCGGCTATTGCTTGATTTATCAATAGTACGCCTCATCTGTGCAATGATAACTATGGCAGAAAATAATTTAACTCTCTCTCAAAAACTGCATTCATCTATCCTCTCAACATAGTTCTATTTCTTTTTTTTTTTTGGCTGTTTTTGGCCGGGGCTGGGTTTGAACCTGCCACCTCTGGCATATGGGACCGGTGCCCTACCCTTTTGAGCCACTTCCCTCTGTTTTTTAATTGTCAACAATATTTATACTATTGTGAGTGTGCACATTTTTGATATTGCAAAGTCAATTAGTGTGCTATGATTATATTTCCTTTTCTGTATATTCTTCTCAAATCGCTAATTGCAATATCTTTTTCTCTTCCCTACATTACGTACCATGACCACATTCTCTAGTCCTTTCAAATGATCCTTTCGGCATAGTACCTGATTTCCCTCCCTGAGTGTGCTTCCCTCCGGCTCCTCTATGTAATACTCATTAGGTTTGCCATTAAGGAAATGCAAATTCAAGCCATAGTGAACGATTGCTACCTGCCTATCATAGTAGTAACAATTTTTCAAATAGTGACTATACCAGTGCTGACAAAGATTTGTAGAAAATGGGTCACTTATACATTGCCAGTGGGAATGTCAAATGCTACAGCCAATGTGGAGAACAATTGGCAGTTTCTTTAAGAAGGAAAAAAGAAAAACTAAACATGCAACTCCCGTGCATCCTACCCCTTACATCGCTTGGCATTTATACCAGAAAAAATGAAAGCTTATGTTGGTACAAAACCCTGCACACAAGTGTTTATAACAACTCAGCCAAGAATTGGAAATCATCCCTATGTCCTTCCATTGGTGAATGGTTAAATAAACTGTGGCACATCCCTACTAGGGAATGCTCCTCAGCAACATACAGGAAAAAAGAAACAAGCTGTTTATACACACAACAAGCCCGATGGAGTCTACATACTATATGATGCCATTTCTGTGATACTCCTTGGATGACAAAATTATAGAAATAGTGGTCGCTAGGCAGAGATGAGGGTGTATATGGCTCCCTTTCTTGTTTTCTGAGTACTGGGATGCATTTTCAAATGCCCTGTTTCCTTTTTACAGGATTTGGAGAGAAAAAGGGCAGGGAAGCATGTGTGTGACTTGGCTTCTTGATTGAATCTCCAAGTCACTTCTTCTTACTCATGACTGTAAGATCAGTAAACATGACCTAATATCAATCTTAGCTTAAGCCGACATACTTTTATAAAACCATATCTGCTTTTCACAAAATTATGCAATTTACCTAGAGATGAATATGAAGCTGCATTTTTCTAACAGCTGCTGAGAGATTATTCCTGACATTGATTTCTTCTGCTTCCTGTTATGTTTGGAGAATCATAGAATAATAAGGAAATTTTGGAATATGGGAGTTTTTTTGAAAACATAGGAGTTCCTTGAAGATAGAAATCTTGTCTTTGTTCATTTCTTCTCCTCACCTGCTATATTCCAGTAGGATTGGCCCTCTTTTTGCTCTTGAATCATTTTCTCTTCCACAGGACCTTTGCACATGATGATCCCAGCACCTAGACTATTGCCCCCTACTCACCTGTGCACTAATTGTTCAGGTCTCTATTAAAAGTCATTTCTGGCAGGGTACAATGCTCATACCTATAATCTTAGCACTTTGGGAGAGGAGGATCACTTGAAACTAACATAGCCCTAGGCTCTGTCTCTACAAGAAATATAAAAATTAGCCAGGTGTGGTGGCACACACCTGTAGTCATAGCTACTTGGGATACTGAGACATGAAGATGGTTTGAGTGCAGGTGTTTGAGGCTGCACTGAGCTATGATGATGCCACTGTACTCTAGCCTGGGCAACAGAACATGTCTCAAAAAAAGAAAAAAAATGTTTCTTCAGAGAAACATTTTTCTAAATACTGTATTTACTATAAATCGGACCTATCATAAGTTCTATCATGCCCTTCACCTTTTCTTCCAAGTTAATCTTCACAGCTGCAAACATCTATTTTTACATGGTGTATTTTTAAGCTTAAACAGATTTCTTTATTATAAAACTTCTGAGATTCCTTCAAATCTAATAGATATAATAAAATATTTCTCAAATTTAATTTGATCATTGCTGCATGATTCATGGAAAAAATGTTTAGAAGACCCTGAGAGTATTTCAACTAGTAATTCTCAAGCTAAGATGTACATTAGAATCGCGGGGGAGCCATGCTAAAGCCCCTTCCAAGACCAAGCAAATCTAAGTCTTTGCAGGTGAGACATCCAAGCATATAGATTTTTTTTAAGAACTGCTAGATGATTGTAATGTGTAGCTAGGCTGCAAATGTGTGTTCGTGTTTTTAATATCTATCTCTCCCACCAGACATAATAAGCCTCAAATGAGCAGGAACTTTTTCCTCGTTTCTGTATTCCTAGTGCCCAGCATAAGGCCCAACAGATACACAATCAGTACTCAATTAATTTGTTTATTCATTAAAAGTTTCGTGACACCTTTTGTAGGTCAACCTACATTTTAAGCAGTGGGGATATAACCACACGAGGTGGGACAATTAGTTTACAGCACTTTTTCTAGGATGCGTTTGCAAATTTAATTGTCTGACCTCATAAGCAAATAGACAAAATACCCCCGTCTTTGCGGAGCTTACATTTTATGGAGTAAGAATAACACATTAGAAGGGGTTCCTACACACCAGGCTAACAACTTTATATGCATTAACCCACTTAATCCTCACATCATTAGGTGGTATTATTACCTCTAATTTAGGTTAAGGAAACTGAGATACAAGGAGGTTTAAGAAATTTTCTCAAGGTCACAAAATGAATAGATGAGGAAGCAGGGAACTGAATCCAGGCAAGGTTGCCCTACAGTCCTTGCTCTAACCAGTCCAGTCTCCTGCGTGATAAAATGTCTCTGAATGAATGAACATGCAAACGCATGAATCAGTCTCTGAATCAATCACAGCCTAGCGAAGTGTCCCTTTCATAATGACAGGCCAATCTTCTCATCTAATCTCCTGTCTTCTGCTCTGTCTCTACACAGCCCTTAGACTGAAGGGGGTCACCAGCCTTGGCTTGAGTAGCTACACACAGGGATGCACCTCCCAGTAGGGCAGGTCTTTCCATTGTCAAATAGGAATTTCGTGTCCTTCATTTTAAAATCAGGTAGGCTGAGTCATGGAGAAAATAAAGGCGTTGTGGACACGGCAAGTACATTATATGAACTTTCAGTCCTCTCTAAACCTTTCATACACTGTGGAAAAGTTAATAACCAAGCAAAAATAAATAAACAACTGCTGAGATGATTTACAGTCTGACAATCAAGCAGGCTCAGGATGTATCCTGCTTTCCTAATCTCTGGACAATCTGCTGATCCTTTTGCTCTAGAACATGGAACCAGGATTAGTGTCAGAAGTGAGAGGAACCCTATTTCAGAAACATTTTTATAGTATTTACTGAGTATCAGATGCCTGCTACCGTGCTGGGTACTTTCATATGCAAAAGTTGCCTGATAATGTTCCCCTGGTTCTAGCTTTGACCTCCAGGAGTGGCCAGAAAGAATCTCCTGGATACCAGCTCTGCTAATGTCTGAAAATTGGTTATTATATTCCTCCTTTTCTTGCCTTAGGTCATTTTGTTCCAGGCTGTAAATATCCCCTGTTTCTCTCATTGCCTGTCACATGTTAGGGTGACTCTTCCTCCTAAGTATAGGGCCCACAGTTGAACAAAATCTGCAGTCTCTGGCTGAGTAGCTCTGATAGCACTAGGGCTGAGTTGTTGATTGTTTGGATACAATACTCTTGAGGAATCTGCCAAAAATTCTTCTTACCTAAGAATGCTGCAAAAAGGGGTCCAGTGGAAAGTTTTTCATTAACATAGTCGTCAGATAATGTTTTTCCTTTCTCCTCTGCCTAAGGGACCCCTAGTCATCTTTCAGAAATTTGTGTGCCTATGTGTGTGTGTCACCTCCTTATAAAGTCCTCACTGACTCCCACCTCCCACCCAGACAGAACCGGCCAATTACATCCTCTGTAACACTTCAGCTCCTTGAAAACACTATTTTCACTGTACCCATTAGACAGTGTGGTATTTATTTGCGCACCTGTCTGTATGAAAAACTGGAGTGCAAAAAGAAATTGCATCTTATTAACTGCCGTATCCTCAGTGCACACTGCCTGGCTAATTGTGAAAATGAACTCCAGATGAGGAAGAACCATGAAAGCAAAATCTCTGTGTACAGACAAGAGGACAATGTAAGAATGGGTATTACTGGTGGCGCCTGTGGCTCAAAGGAGTAGGGCGCTGGTCCCATATGCCTGAGGTGGTGGGTTCAAACCCAGCCCCAGCCCCAAACTGCAAAATCAATAAACTTAGGAAGGCTTTTGGCTAGACAATGTGGGCAAGAGGAAGATGTAGTCCACCTGATTTCTGCCTTCAGGGAGCATATGTATAGTTAAGAGATCCTTCACTTGTTTATCTAGTCGTTCATCTGCTCTTCATTCAGTAAGCACTAAAGTTCCTACTATGTGCCCCGCACTTTTATAATCATCATAGACACCGCAGTGAACAAAATCAGCACAGTCCCTGCCAAAATGGAGTTTCTACTGGCAATGCAAAAACTTGCAAATGTTTCGGTGTCCCGTCCTTCCCCACATGTCAACAGATTCTAAGTGGTTGTGATGTCCTAGGCATAATACACTGAGCGTTCTGGGTATAATGCACTGAGCGAGTGTACGTGATGGACACAGCCCTCTTAGAGGTCAGTGGTGAGAACAGCACTCCCCAACAAAAGAATTCACTTGGCAGTATAAAGAAAATAAAGCCTGTCATTGACCCAAAGTGTTGAGGCTGGAGTTTTTAACTGGCTTTGTCCAGCACCTGTCTTTCGGCAAGCCTCACCCCAAATCCCTTTCCTTCATAAGTACCGTAGACCACAGCTGTTCTGGAACCTCCAACCCTCACTTTCAGTTTCATCCTGTGCTCTGCGGACTCCCCCAAGCTCACTGCCTTCAATGCACTTGCCCCTGGAAAGTTTCTGCAAAGGTAATCACATCCCCAACTGAGCAAGCACACCACAGCTCATTCCTCCCTCCTCCCTGTTACACGCCCCTCAGGAACTTTGGAGCCATGAAGCCTCTTGGCGGAGAGAAGGGCCCACCAGGCAGCTCTTTATTGCTATGCAACTGTGAGATTCCTCCTCACACTTCCTTCTGGGGAAAAGTCCGCCTGCCAGTGGAGATTTAACAGTGGAGCTACCCACAGTGACGTGCCAAGCCTCCCCCGCTCCCCCCCACACACACACACACATAGCCCCCTGGCACCACCTCCTGCCGCCATCCCCGCCCCTGGATCACTTACCCCCTGGGAGCCTGGCAGTTGCAGAGCCCAGACGCCTCGGGGGCTGGTGAGCTTCCAGTGGCCACAGAGGCAGGTCTCCACTCAAGGTCAAGGCAGACGCAGACTCAAGCCCAGCTCTGTCCATGACTACCCAACTGGATATACAGCTGGCACTGCAGATGATGAACCACTTTCTAGGTCACCCTCTCCCCACAGAGATTTTCTCCTGATCTGTCTTGGCCCCATCCCTTTGCAGCATTATAGTTTGTCAGTAGCCCGCGACCGCTTTCTAGAATTTCTCTCCAGGAGAGAGTGTGTTTTTCTAAGAAATAGGTGTTCTAGCCTCAACTCTAATTTCATGTGAGGGCTCAAAAATGAAACAGAAATAATCACCCTCAGGTCTGGGAACTGAGGGGCCTCGCCACTCCCTAAAGAGTGCTTCCCTGTGGGAGGGGGGTAGGAGGTGGTCCTTTGTGTTGTTTTAGTAAAATGTTTCTGATTATAAAAGTAATGTAGGCTCCTTGTCGGAGCCAGGATCCCAACAGAAGCCACACTCGGCTTGAATTTTGAAGAGGTTTTAATGAAGAGATTATTTGCAAAGAGGGGAGAAAGATTCACGAATGGACAAGGGACTTGGGAGCACTCAGGACTAGCAGCGCTAGGCAGCTACTGTTACCCTTCTGATTGAAAGGGAGCGGGAAAGGGTGGATGGGGGGAAGCAGCAATCAGAAGCTGCTGTGTGAGAGATACAACTGCAGCCCAGACAGTTGGGGCACTGGCTGCACCCGACCAGAAGCCCAAGGGCAAGGGGACCTGGGTGTCTATAGGGCTCAGCCTCCCACAGACACGGAATGGGACAGAAAAGTTCAAGAAAGAATTCTGGGGTGAAAAGAAACACCAGTTCCAAACGATAGATGAAAAAATAAGTAGACTAACTATAGAACACTGCAAAGAGCAGAAAACTGATCACCCTTAGTTTTTACATCCCAACGAAATCTACTCCTTGAAGGAACTCCTAGTATTTCTCAATGTCTTCGTAACAAAGTTGATTCACTCAAAGTTGGAAACAGGTGAGTGAATATTTGTTAAGCCCACACCATTTACACTGTTCTACAAAATGATTTTAAATTCTCAAAATATGCACTTGGTTTAGAAAAGTTCACCCACTCTTCAGTACAGTAATTGAGGAACTACCCAACAAAACTGAGATGGGCTATTTTCTAAAATGTGCCTCCCATCACTGACAAGTGTTGGATTGTGGGTTCCAAACAGTATGCTGACTATGGCAGGAGAGAAACTAAATCTAAGTGACACAATCCACTGGGAGCCCATGACCCATGAAAGAGGGTGTTATTGAAAACTTTTGTAGAAGAACCAGGGTCTGAATTCAGAGGATATTATACAGCGGAAGGAGCCGTAACCATAAAGACAGGGGGCTGTCGTGCTAGTCCTTATTCTGCTCTAAGAAGTGGGTAACCTCCTTGGGTAAGTCATATCTCTTCTTTAAGCCTAAGTTCTCACTTCTCAAGAAATGAGGAGATAAGATTAGATCAGTGGTTTTCAACGAGATCCATGGAAACTTAAGTCTTCATAGAGATGCCACAGGGACAACTTGGGCTGCAGGGGAAGGTAGCAGTAGGGGTTTACCAGACTCTACAGCCTAAAACAGGTGTTCCCGTGATGTTCTCTAAAGGCACCATGTTTCTCTCATAGTCCTTTTCCCATTTCATAATTTCATCTTTAGGGAGGCGCCTGTGGCTCAAAGGAGTAGAGCACCAGCCCCATATGCCGGAGGTGGTGGGTTCAAACCCAGCCCTGGCCAAAAACTGTAAAAATAATAATAATTTCATCTTTATCTATATGCATATTAATTGCTTGATATCTGTTTTTGTTTCTATATTATACTTTCCATAAATATAGGAATTGTGCCTATTCTGGTCACCATTATAAACTCAATGAGTAGCGCAATGCCTGGTACTTGGTACATGATTATTTGTTGAAGAAATGAATGAAAGAATATACATCTCTCATTTCTGACCCTGGAAGTACTTATAAACACGGATATGATGAGTATCAGCAAAATACATACAACATTTTCCTCCTACTTTTCATTATTAAACCGAATGAAAAGAACTCTCTCTGAGTTCCCTGTTGGCCCCGATTCCTTATTAACTGTATGCTCTTGGGCACAGAGGTCACAACCTCTCTGAGCATGGGTTTCCCTTTCTGTTAACATAAAACAACTAAGTGATTTATGATCTCTCAGGTCTCCTGCTTCAACCTTCTGTGATTTCATGATTTAGTATCATCTGCGATCCAGTGGTTAACTAAAGCTGAGGGTCCTGCATAGATTTAGAACTCAATAGCATAGAGTTCTAATAAAGAGAACTATCTGGGGGATATATGCGATACTCTGACAGGTGCAACCATGAACTGGCAAAACACAGAACTAAGAGACAAGTCATCACTCCACCACCCACTAGCTTGGTGACCTTAGCATACATTTCATCTTCTCTGGGGTTCAGTTTCTTCACATACAAAATAAGGAGAGTATTTACCTGTCCCAGTTGCTCCATGTATTATCATGAGGATCAAAACCGATAAGATAATATAATTGAAAATTATTTCTAAGTATACTGTGCTTTGTAAATGTGAGTTGATCTTATCACTATTATTATTGTTATTAAGTTGGCAGAAAGGTCATAGTATTAACACATTGAGAAACGTAGTTCAATAAAAAAGGCTTCTGGATTTCCATGTGAAAAATAAAATGAAATTGGATTCATGTCTCTAAGTAATTCTAGAGTAAATTACAAAAGGAACAGATATTTTGATGTAAAAATAAAATAATAAAAGTTGTAGAAAAAAGTGGGAAAAATATTTTGTAACTAGAATAGGAAAGGCCTTAAAAATCATGATTCCAAATCTAGAAAACATTCATCCTCACTTTAAAAAAAAAACTTCAACACAAACGTTTCTAAGCAACATTTTAAAAAGACAATTTTTTATATCGGTAGACATAGATTCATCTTTCTAATTTACAAATAGCTCTTTTTTTTTTAACTTTAAACAAATTTTTATTACACAAAGGTTGTCACATAATTGGATATTTCTCTACTTTGTACACAATTATTCTTACTCTCCACAGAAAGGCTGCTTCTTAACTTTTCATCTGGTGATGGCAAGCACTAAAATTCTGATTTTAACAGAACAGTAGTAAAAATGCCTCAGT
>NW_003852489.1:660621-661089 GCF_000181295.1 Otolemur garnettii
TGCCTTCAATAATTTCTAATTCATCATTCAGTGTTTTTCCATCCTTTACTGTGATGACACCTTTTCTTCCAACCTTTTTCATTGCATCAGAAATGATGCTGCCAATTTCTTTGTCACCATTTGCAGAAATCATAGCAACCTGAGCAATTTCTTCAGGGGCTGTCACAGTAGACTGCTTCTTCAGTTCAGCAATGACAGCATCAACAGCAAACATCACACCTCTCCTGATTTCCACTGGATTAGCACCTTTGCTAATTTTTTCGAAGACTTCCTTGGCGATAGACCGTGCCAACACAGTGGTGGTACCATCCCCAGCCTCTTCATTTGTGTTATTGGCAACATCTTGAACAAGTTTAGCTCCAATATTTTTATATTTATCCTTTAAGTCAATTGACTTTGCAACAGTCACACCATCTTTTGTTACTTTGGGACTTCCCCAACTCTGTTCAATAATCACTGTTCTTCCCT
>NW_003852489.1:661109-725239 GCF_000181295.1 Otolemur garnettii
CCTTTGGCCCCATTGTAACGGCTACAGCATCGGCTAACAGGTCTACACCTTGAAGCATTAATGCTCGGGCATCTGCACCAAATTTTACATCTTTGGCATAAGCCCGAGTGAGATGGGGAGCCAGTGCCCTGGACATTGGTCTTATCTGGCAAAGAACTGTGGGTAATTGAAGCATTTCTGCGGGGCGGCAGCAGGGCGTGCGTGCGGTGTGGCAGGTTGTCAGCGGTGAGTGAGGGCTACAAATAGCTCTTAAACGCTATAAGAAAAAATGAGGAAGGGAGAAGGAAAGAGATGACTCGGAAGCATATAAAAGATGTTCAAAGTCTCTTGTAAAAGAAAGACATTTTAAAATAATTTGGGATAGGACTTTTCACCTTTCAGAATATAAAAAAATTCAAAAGTTTAATACATGCTCAATAGATTAGACTCTAGGAAACACTCTCATATAATCCTGGTAGATGTGTACATTTCTATGAGCCTAATGAAGGTCCGTGGGCAATAGCTATCAAGATTACAGATGCAAATAACCTTTGACCCAGTCATTTTAATGCATGGGATTGATTCTACAGATCCATTTAGAGATATATAAAAAGACATATGAACAAGAGTTGCTTGTAAGAATAATATAGAGTATCTTTCAATGCAGAGCTAGTTAAATAAGCTGTCATACACATCCATACAAAACTGCTATAAAAAAGAATGTGGAATCACGTGGATTCCATTATGAATTTCCATATACATGGAAAAATAAGATACTTTAAGTAAAAGTTAAGAAGAACATATCTATTATGCTTCCCTTTGTGTAACACTGGAGGCGGAGGCTCTACATTCATATTTGCTTAAATGTACACAAAGAAACTGTGGAAAGATGTGAGACGCTAGGACGGTGGATACCGATGTGGGAGGGCAACTCTGAGAAATGGGAAGATAAGGAATGAGGGAGAGAGAGAACAAAATTTTCTGAAAATACCCATAGTGTTTTTCTTATATTGACAAACAGGAAAGAACAATACAATAAGCCCAAGTGTGCAAATTATTTCAAATATCCCAGGGAGCAAGAAAAAAAATAATCTGTTACTATCATTTCTGCAACCATAGGGGGTGAATTTCATGGAGCAGGCTCCCAGAATGAATGAAATAATAAATTTCTCCAAAAGAGTCTTTTGTAGTGCTTATATAAGCTATCAGGAAAGTGAAGAGTCTTAAATGACAGGGCTGTTTACGTATTTAATTTTTGTGTAACCCTAGAACCATAAAAGCCCTCTCTTTCAGATGGGGAGTACGTGACACATGCAGTTAATTTCCACATTAAATTATTGAATGAAAAATACACACATTATCCATTGCGACTCCAGGATTAGGTCAGGTCAAGTTTTATTGCTTTTGGCCGAGGGCTTTTGTAAGACTTACAGGGCTCAGAGCAGGTACAGTGTGATCTCTGGTATAAGTTATAGCGTTAGAATGAGGTTCTGAGTGGGAAAATACTTAGCATTTCAGACGTAATTTCATGAAAGTCATCATGAGACTAGCACCGTACCGTGTTGATTTAAGCGGAACTTTATAAGATCACTTTAGCTCTGGTTTCTGAAACTGCCAAGGTTCATGTATCCACCTGACAATAAACTAACCAAATTTTTCTGGATTGATCTGTAATGGATGCTAATTTGAATTAGCCCCAAGAAGTTTCTGGCATGTGGCCAGATACATAAAGAGAGGGGGAAAAGGATGAAAGAAATGGGGGTGATTCTCTAGCTCAGGAGTTTTAAAAATGAACGTTTGATGAGCTGAAAGCGTCTAAGAGTATCTATCTTCAAATTTGAAGGTGAGCATGGACCCCAGAAAGGGTTCCATTATTTTATCAGAGTAAACAAAATTTGTGTCTGATAAAAAACGATCTACTACACGGAACCTTTTGAACCAAGTGCTATCCCTCATGTTGGTGTACTCCTCCGATTACATCATTCACAATTAACCTGTCTTCAAGTTCGCCAGTCCTTTCTTCTGCCTCATCTGCTTTTGAACCCCTGTATTGACTTTTGAGTTTAGTTATTCTGTTCTTTAGCTCATCGATTTCTGTTTGGTTCATGTTTATATATTCTATCCCTTTGTTAAGATTCTGTGTGTTCTTACATTGCTTTCTTTATCTTGGTCAGCATCTTTATGACTGTCCTTTTAAATTTCCCATCAAATCAGTCACATACCCCCATTTCATGAGGGTCAGCTTCTGGGGATTTATCTTTTTATTTTCTTAGGGACAAGTTTATTTCCTGTGTATTCCTTTCACTAGTCTCTCTGTGTTGATTTCTGCACATCTGATGGAATAATCACTTCTCTCAAAATTGTTAGACTAGTCTTATATAAGAGATATTTCACCCCAACAGCCCGTGCAGGGATTCTAGGTTCCTCTCAACTCTTTCACTTACCTAATCCGTTAACTTTGTTCTTAATGGCCTGCAAGAAACTAGAGAGTTCAAGTTGTGCCACTGCCTTGAGACAGATGTGATAGAAGCTGCTCTTTTGGGATGTAACTGGAAAGGCTGGAGTTTTAAATGCTGTGTCTCAGTTTCTTCTTCCCTTACAGAGAAGCTGAGAGCCAGAGTTTGTCTCTCACTTGTCCTATTCTGCACCGAGAAGAAGGTCTGAGGTAGATAGACATCTGTACTCTTCATCAGACCGCTCATTTTCAACCTGAGGCGATAACTTCTGAGCATTTGCAAGTTTAAAAGTTACCTTTCTGTTCTGTGGTCTAGGAGACTCATGGCTGCAGAGCTCCCTTAACTCCCAGAGCTAGATGATTTAGGAGTCAGGCCCTTGGGTGAAAGCTAAGTGAAGGTTTGGGTACTCTATGCTAGCACAAACTACTTCCAGGGTGAGTCTGCAGATATGGAATTATTGCTGGAATAAGCCAGGGAAGAAAGTAGGGGAGTGCCCACTCTTCTATTGGAATGAGCAGAAGTCTCACACCCACCTGGCAGGGGGAGGCTTCTGCTATGGAGTTACCACAAAAGTAAGCCAGGGAAGAAGGTCCAGGGAGTGCCCACTCTCCCTTTCAGGCATGAAGTGGTCCCTCAGCTTCCCCCTAATGGGAGACTGCAGGACTTTATCTCTAGGGAAACTTGGAGATGAGGTTGCAAGAATTGCCATCTCTTCTGTTCTTGCTGGTAGTGGCCTCCAGCCTTTTTCCTATAGAGAAATCGCAAGACTAGAATTATTGCTGGAGCAAGCTGGGGATGAAGGTGTAGGGAATGTTTGGGCTTAGAGAGCTTAATTCTTTCTTTACTTTGAAAGCTCCCTGGTACTAGCTTGCTAGATACCAGAACCACTGGGAGCTCCAGGGCAAGTGTGCAGCCAAACCCCTTCCAGGAAGAAAGTAGTACAAGCTCAACTGATTCCAGGGGTTACAGCAGCTGGGAGTGTCATGTGGATCAAACCCTCCCTTTGTTCTTTGTGCTTAAGAGAAACCTTTTGATGCTGTTCCTCAAATAGGGTGACTTAAGATCCAAGCCCTCCAGCAGGGACCACAGAGTTGGGCACTCTATGTGTGGTACAAGCCTCTCACCCCTAGGGAAGAAGCTGGGAGTTGGGGTTACCTTTCTGAATATAAGGCTGTGCTCAGGATAGAGCCAGCATGTAAGTGTATGTCCACTTTTCTACCTGTTTTGAGGTGGACATTTTCTCAGTGATCCAGAGTGTGGGAGTCTTTCAACTAGATTCTGGCTTTCACTGGAGAGAACAGATTCATGTTAGATGCTTACTCAGTGTGTCTATGGGAGGGGGGGAATAGTCAGGAGCTTCCTATTCCATCCTGTTGCTGACATGGCTCCAGACCTTCCATTTTCTTTACCCTATATTATAACTGAGAAGTCTAATAGAATTGTCTAAAGTCCATGTTCTTTTTATTTTTCAAGATGTTAGGTTTTAAGATAGTTTGGATGAATTCTTTCTAGAGACTTTATCTTTCCTACATGACTGTGTCCTTGAATCAGAATATCCTCTGTTCGCCTTGTTAGTCAGAAGGAGGGAATCTAATTTCTTACAGCTTCTGTTTGAGTGATTTTTCAATTACGTAGTTCTAGCTATTCAATAGAAATAGTGTCCCTATAATTTTCACATAAACTTATTTGATCATAATCATAAAATGGTTTCTTGAGGTACTCTTTTAAATACTATGCCCTTTTATTTTCTGATAATTTTTTTCTTCCACTTTAAGCAGTGGAATCTACAGTATTTGACACTGTGGTGATAAATTCTTTGTTATTTGGTAAGGAATTAACAAGGCTGAAGAATGTGTTTGTGTGGGTTTGATGTTCTTTGAGATCAGAGGATGAAGATTCTGGCCTTATGGATCTTGTGCTCATGTTGTCTGATCTAATTCTGGAAGATCAAAACCCAGTAAAAGTTACCAAAGAAAAGAATTGGAATTTGGAGAGATTACCCTTTGTTTTAAAACAGTAAGTAATACAGACTGATAAAAGGATAAAATAAAAAATCAAAATGTATTCATCAGTTTTAGAAGAGTTTTACTTAACATGGTGATGTGATGAGATCTTAAAAAGCAGAATAAGAGTGTAAAGCATGAGAGCCATATAAAATACAAACAACAACATCAAAAAAATAGGAGAAAAACCTTAGGACCACAGAATTTTTAATAATAACAGAAAGGAAGATCCTCTGGCCCAATCCATTCTTTTAAAACAGAAGGAAACTGAGACCCAGGGAGGTGAACAGACTTTCTCAAGGTCACAAAATTATTTCGCAGAACCAAGACAAAAACTCAAGAGCCCTGACTCCAAATTCACTATGATTTTCTCTGTAGCATATTACTTCTCAAGTAAAAACCACCAGAAATCACAGAGGGACTTGAAGCCTAGGCTAGGAACTTCAGAGGTTAATGAACTTTGTCCGTAATTGAAGCAATTTGTAGAACTGAGGTGAGATTTCTTGAGTTTGCAGAAGTTGAGCATTCTTAACAAGAGAAGCTTGGTTCAACTCTGATCTCTCAGGGATTAGAGGAACATGCTGAGAGCTTTTAGGCCCTTGCAACTTCTGCTGGCTTCAAAGGTTCACATTTCAGCTCTTAGATCCTTCCCCACATTTATTACCGGGTGAATCATGGGAACCAAAACACTGGCTGAGAATCTCTAGACAGTCGACCAACTCCCAGTGGATCAGAATAGCCCACTGACTCTCTTTGTGGTCCTGACTATGATGTTAAGAAACATAAATTCAAGAATGTGATTTTCTTACATGATTCCCTTTAAGTATAACCAGGTTCGTGTCACAATGACTACATGGGTCCACACTCCTTAGCATGCGGACAATCTTTTAAAAACCTGGACCCAACATGGCCTTCCAGCTTCATCTCCTGCCATTCATCACCCTGTGTTCTACATCCAAAACTCCAGAGCAGCTCACCTTACCGTGGTGAGTTCACCATATAAACTCACCTTCATGACATTGCCCGTGCTATTCCTTCAGCATTTCCTGCCCTTCCACACTTGTCCCTAAAATCTAGAATAAATATAAAGAGATGGCTACACAGTTGGGCAGATGGAAAATGAATAAGGGAATGAATAAATATCATGTGAGGAGTGCTTAAAAACCTACTGTCTTAAAGTAGCTCCAGCTCACATTCTAAAAAGTAAAACTAAACTTCTACTATTTGAGTAGCTAGTGTCAGTGTCCCTGCGGGCCACATCAGCCCTTTGATTGTCAGCAATGAGGTCTATAGCAAACAGTTTAACTAACGATGCTATTGTTGGAGAAGTGAAGTTGGCGATATATTTTCTATGTTTTTGACGTGTTAAGGAACTCAAAGTTATCCATATAGTATTCCTCTCACTCACTTGCATTTTGAGGCATTGTCTTCAGCACAAAATAGGTGAAATTGCACCTACATGATAGGTAATTGTGCAGGATCCTGGACACGGGGATGGGAGTTCAGCCTATAGAGGAACCCATAATCCATTTTGTGTGCGGCAGAAGTAAAAAAGCTTGAGGACTCCACTGTGGAAAGTGATATCCTGTGTTTCTTCTTCTGACTCCCTCTTTTAAAATGAAAATACTTTGGGGGAAAACAAACAAATAAATAATTAAGTTACATACCTGAAAGTAGTCTCAGGGCATGTCTGTATGTTATTCCTATCACTCACACTTGACATAAAATAATTTATCTTTAGTCATATCTTTAATTTTTAATGAGAACTTTAACTTTCCATTGTGACAGCTGAATTCAGAGATTTTTGTTTGTTTGAGACAGAGTCTTACTATCTCACCCTTGGTAGAGTGCCTTGGCATCACAGCCCACAGCAACCTCAAATTCTTGGGCTTAAGTGATTCTTTTGCCTCAGCTTCCCAAGTGGCTGGGACTATAGATGCCCACCACCATGCCTGGCTATTTTTTGTTGCAGTTGCCATTGTTGTTTCGCTGGCCTGGGTCTGGTTAGAACCCACCAGCCTCAGTATATGTGGCTGGCACCATAACCACTGTGCAGAGTTTTGATGGTGGGAGAAGGCAGGAAGGTGACGGTGGAAGCTTCGCGCAATGGTATAAGACAGTAGCTTAGAGCAATGAGTTGCCTCGGTGAAGAGCAACTTGTTAGCACTGGATGAAGCCCAGATGGGGGAAAAGGACCCAGTAAAAGGAGGTCAGAAGGCCCCAAGTGCAGCCGTGAACTGCTTCACAGTCTTCGCACTCTCATTCATTTGATGCCCATTCAATGAATGAGACACACCCCCAAGAAAATAATGCAAAGTTCTAAAATCTGAATTCTAAACCTCTTTGGTTTCATGTTTTCCTTTGAGAACCTCAATGACCATCATGGCTCTGTCAGCCCGGGGGCAGGCAGACCAAAACCAATAAAAAAATAAATAAATAAATCCATGTACATTTTGTCTACAATTCCAGAACTTTCGCATTCTGAAGCCAACCTTTAGATCAGTGTATGAACTCTAGGTTAACACCCTCTGATTGATTGATATTTAAGAATTGTTCCAAAGTTTATCAAAGATTTACACATTACTTTGTCATTTAACAACCCAATTAGTCATGTACCCTCTCCTTTTACTCATGAGGAAACATGGGACCACACTGTTTCATCAGAACATATTCTCTCTTTTTATATGCAAGGCAAATATCTAAAAGGAGAGTTAAGAACTGGTGTCAGTGGTTGCGTCTGGAAAGCAAGCTAAGGAGGAATAAAGCCTTTCAGAGTGTTTGTATTGTTTCCATGCGTGATGTCACTTCCTGCTTTTTTAAAGGAAAATGTCACATCTGCTTCTTTCTAAACTGTATTTTTATTCTTCTCAATGGGTGAAATGGTGAAAACGTCAGCTATTTCCAATGTCTTCTCAGAATGAAACCTTCTTTTATACAAATTCATAGGTTAGTTTATTTTATTCTAATTTTTGAGACAGAGTCTCACTATGTCACCCTTGGGAGAGTGCCGTGGCATCACAGCCCACAGCAACCTCAAATTCTTGGGCTTAAGTGATTCTTTTGCCTCAGCCTCCCAAGTGGCTGGGACTACAGGCACCAGCCACAACACCCAGCTGTTTATTGTTGTTGTTGTTGTTGTTGTTATAGTTGTCATTGTTTGGCAGGCCCGGGCTGAGTTGGAACCCACCAGCCCTGATGTATGTGGTCAGCGCCCTAACTGCTGAGCTACGGGCATCAAGCCCATAGATAAATTCAAAACCATTTATCTCCTACTAGTAGTCATATAATTTATGGGTAAAGTATATATTTTAAAAGTAAATTACTTTGCAAAATGGTCAAACTGCACCTTGCGAAAACATGGTTCTTATAGCTGTAATAATTAAAAATTATATTGCATTTCCATGGCCTTTTACTTGCAAACTGGTTTTCAGTGAGCTATTGGACCTCACAGTTCTATACCAAATTTTCTGAGACAGTAAATATGAAAATAAAAAAAACTTTCACTCCTCTATTCTCCAGTCCCAAGCAGCATTTAGCCCAAAACCATGCTCCCAACCTCCTAGTCACTCACATATTTTCAACTTTTTCCTCTCTTTGTGTGCTCCTAACATTTTTAGATAATTAAGAAATCAGTATCTGATGTTTGCAAATGCTTTTTGAAAATAAAAACCTTGGTGTCCAAGATGCCCATTACTTTTTCACTTCAGGGCTTAAAGAAATCAAAAATAATAAGGACATTTGTAAATACAGGAGCATGGCAAACATCTTGATGAGAACTCTTATCATCTTGAAATAAGTTATTGAGTGGTGAACTTTAAGAGGTTCCATTTCAGTTTTGACCCAATGCCAACAGATTTTTTAAATTTCTATTAATACGTGGAGGGGAAGGTTGAAATTAAAAAACAGAGGCATCTGTTCCGTAACGGTGATAGCCAAGCCAACATTTCTCATTTTAGCCTCTACCTGGACTTTAGCTTTTGCTAGGCTGGGTGCTGGGTCTGCCACAGTCCCCGTCCTGCCCTCGGAGGGTGAGAACAATAGTCGTTTCCTGTAGCAGAGCTCTCTCTGGAGACTGCTGTCAGCATAGATGCAGTCCGATGATGTGATTCAAGTTTGTGTCAACGCCATCCAGCCATCATTCTGAGGAGATTCATCTCGGTGACTGAGCCGAAGCAAAAAAAGAAATGTGTAGAAAGGTCACTGTTCTCAGGTATGCCGGACCTTCATGGGAAATCTAAATTATCTGCACCCAGTGTTGGTGGTGAAAGAGTGGGGCAGACCACCCCCAAAATTATAGACCACAGGCTCGACAGAAAACAGAGAGACTGAGGCCACAAGTCACATGGGTGTGGGATAGCCCCTGGAAGGGGAGTCAGAGGTCATGCAGCTGAGTCGTGGTGACGCCCACCCCGACTAGCTGTGGAGAAAGTCCCTGAAAAGCAAAAGCAACTCTCTGATTGGGAATGTAGGAGAGCTCGTCAAATTTAAATCTGAACACTTAGGAAAATATTTCCAATGTCTTCTGAAAATGAAGTCTTCTTTTATACAAATTCATAGGCAGTTTTAAGACCATTTCTTTGCTAATACTAGTCAGATAATTTATAAATAAATTATACACTTTAAAAGTGACACCAACGCTGGTCAAATAAGCTAACATATGAATTGATCGTGTCAGTCCCCTGCTGATAAACCTTCGCTGACCCCCACAAGATAAAAACCAACCCTCGGCATTGCATGCCAGGCCTTTCACCTAGCAGCTCACCTCTCAGCCCCCATACCTTGCTTTCTTCTTCGGCAAAACATCTCTTTTTTTTAATTTAATTTTTACTAAATCATAACTATATACACTTATGGGGTACAATGTGATGATTTGATATACAATGTGGCATGCTTAAATCAAACTGATTAACAGAACCATCACCTCACTTACTTATTTTTCTGGTAAGAAACATATAATTTACTCTTAGTTGTTTTGAAATGTACCCTTGTATTGTGCACATTAGGTGAGATCTCCCCAAATACCCTCCTTCTTCCCTTCACTCACCCTTTCCCCTCTCCCCTCCTCCTTCTCCCCTCCTTCTTGCTGGACTGTATTTGCATTTTATCATTCGTATGAATGTGTGATTATTTATTGGTTTCACAATAGTATTGAGTACATTGGATACTTTTTCCCATTCTTGAGATACTTTATGAAGAAGAATGTGTTCCAACTCCATTCAGATTGATACAAAAGATGTGAAGTCTCCATCTTTTATAACGGCTGCATAGTATTCCATGGTATGCATATACCACGATTTATTGATTCATGCATAAGTTGAGAGGCATTTGGGGTGCTTCCATGACTTGGCAACTATGAATTGGGCTATAATAAATATTCTGGTGTAAATGTCTTTGCTGTAAAATGATTTTTGTTCATCTGGGTAGGCAACTAGTAATGGAATTGCAGATCAAATGGTAGGTCAACTTTTACCTGATCATTCTCAAGTCTTTCAACTCTAAGTCTCTCCTCCCTCAATTCTCCTCTCAGTGTGGTAAAATCCTACTCAGTCTTCAAAACCCAGACCAAATGTTACCTTCCCTGCTTCCACGGTCCTCCTGCCCCAGCTTACTTGGCTCTTGGCACTAGGACACTTTGGTCACAGGTCTGTTACATGAAGCATCACATTTTACTATAATTGTCCATGTCATTATCTATGTGTTGGCTGGGCTGTGAGTCCCTGTATGGCAAAGATGATATCTACTCGTGTTCACATCCTTGTCACCCAGCACTATGCTTTCCAATCTTAAGGATGCTCAGAAATATATTGGCTTTATATACAGAAATGTGAGTACTTAAAAGTGTTTGTCAGCTATAAAATGTCATTAAAATGTCATTATTACTGAAGGTGAAAAACCTGAGTAATAAGGAGAATTTAGTCTTAGAGTTTTGCCCTTGAAGGAACTGGTATCTCAACCCTTCTCAATCTGGATGCCACAGGTTTTTCCAAGGCCCTTCCAGGGAAGTAGACAGGTGCACCAAGGGGTAAGTCCCCTGGGGTTACAAGGCACAGCCCTGCCCTTCAGTGTGGGACTGAGCTGGTCCTAGAACTGCATCTTCCCTCAGTCTTTCTCAAAAGGAAAGCCTAAAAGCCTGTGGCCTTCTAGAATTCCTTCTCTACAGCTACTGTTTTCATTGCTTTTGAGTTTGTGCTAAAGTTTCATTAAACTATGTAGGAAAGAGGCACTGAGTTGTAAGCCCAGACAGAACTGGGTTCAAAAATCTGGCCCTCCCATTCATTCCCCCTGTGGCCTTGGTCTGGCAGAGCCTGTGATCTCTCCACTAACACAGTAAAAAATACATAACAGGATCATAGTAAAAATCAAAGGACAAAAATGCGGAAGAAGGGCTGGGCGCCCATAGCTAAATGTTTAGGGCACCAGACATATGCTCCAGGGCTGGTGGGTTCGAACCCAGCCTGGGCCTGCTAAACAAAATAATAGCCGGGCGTTGTGGTGGTGGGCACCTGTAGTTCCAGCTACTTGTGAGGCTGAGGCAAGAGAATCGCTTGAGCCCAAGAGTTTGAGGTTGCTGTGAGCTGTGATACCATGGCACTCTATCAAGGGGAGACTCTGTCTCAACGACAACAACAACAACAAAAAAAATTTTTTAAAAATGTGAAAGAAGGTGTTCAAACTCAAAACATTGTAGACCTATAAAACGTTACTTCCATGATCAGAAGTAGATGATTATCAGCCCCAGTCTTACCTTGGTTGGTCTTCTTCCCCTGTCTGTCTCTTCTGGATCTTTAGCAAAGGAACCACAGCGTGAGTGCATGTCTGACAGGGCTTGGGTGTGCTTTTGCCTAATGCAGTGTTTGCTCCAATCCCTAATAAGGCTGATCCACTTCATTCTCCACAAAGGGAAATATTTTGTGGGGGAAATAACAGTTTCAGCAGCCCCCGTGGTAATAGAACATTTCTTTGATCTCTTGCCACTATCTGAGTGTTGTTTTGAAAGTTATTTAAGGATGAAAGCCTCCCCCCAAAAACCTACTGTCAAAGGGGATTTCAGCTCACCTCAAATCCAACCAACTCTGAGGTTTTAAATGTGCAAAACTGAGATGCCGACAGCTACATAAATATTATATGAGCAATGAGATGTCAATGTTTTTATTACTGTTTGCAATTGAACTTTGTGTAAAGCTGAGGCCATTTACATACACCTGGAGAGGGGGCATAGTTTTGATATGACCACGATATTTGATTTGGAAATTTTTAAGTATACACTGTTTCTAATAGCTCTTAGTTTTAAAGAGGGAGAGGAAAGGAAGGAAGGAAAGGAGGGAGAGAGGAGAAAAAAGAAGAAAGGAAGAGAAAGGAAGGAAGGAAGGAGAAGGAAGGGAGGGAGGGAGAGAGGAGGGAAGGAGAAGAAAAAGGAAGAAAGGAAGTTTAAAAAGGAAGGAAGGAAGGAAGGGAAAGTTAGTTGAACTCTGGTATTCACTATGAGACTTGTGATACCAAGTTATTGGGTTTACATAAAAGTTTGGCTCACAGATGCCTCAATGAATACGTTAAGCCATTTGGTAACAGGCAGTCAGGCCATTTCCTCATCAGAAAGGTGGAGATAAGGCTGACACTGAGCTGGTATCATTTCTCACACAGATCATGGCACCCATGTCTTTTGGGCTCCCTAACTACAGACTTGCCTCTCTTCAGTTTTTCTTCCATGAACTATAAAAGCGATCATCCTAAAATTGCAAATCTAGTCATATAACGGCCTAATCCTTCAATAGCTTCAAAATACCTTCAAATAATGTTGACATTTCTTAGCATGACACTGAGCTCCTGTCCCCTGTCCCATCTTATCTCAGGTTAAAATCACCCTCCCATTTCACCTTACCTCTTCTTTTGTTCTTTGTAATTAACTGGCAATTCCCTGACCACACCAAGATTCTGTGCCTTTGCACACACAGCAATATCGGCCTGGAATGCCTTCAGCCATGCTCTTCCCTTGGCAGACCTACACATCCTTCCAGGAGTCTGCCTGTCCAGAAAGTTATCCCTGATCACACCCTCCCCAAACTGTTTAGGGTGACCACCCCAAGTCTGCTCCTGTCATACCATGCATCATATTGTATCGTAATCTTGCATTGACTTATCTGTCTCTATGCACCATTGGACTGCAGTTATCTTGAGGATAAGAATTGGGCTTTAGGGCAGCACCTGTGGCTCAGTGAGTACAATGCTGGCCCCATATACCGAGGGTGGCCAGTTCTAACCCACCCGGCCCCAGCCAAACTGCAACAAAAAAATAGCTGGGCATTGTGGCAGGCACCTGTGGTCCCAGCTACTCAGGAGGCTGAGGCAAGAGAATCAGGAGCTGGAGGTTACTGTGAGCTGTGATGCCACAGCAATCTAGTTCTTCATTTTCAACTGTGAAGGTGTGAGGCCTTCTTCGTTACTTGAACTATTGCATCCATTCATTTAAGATCTCTTTTCTGGGGACCTACTATGTGCCAGCTGCTGTTATAGACCAAGAAACAAGGCATGCATGAGTCAATCTGCCAGCTAAACAGATGAGGGGGAGACACTCAACATTACACGCTCCAGGTCCAGGCTACTGTTTCAACTCTATTTTGTGAGTATTGAAAATTTAGATATATCACATACAAGTGGAAATGCAGAAACCAAAGGAAACAAACAAAATAGAGATAACTACAACACTACCTCAAGAAAAGTAATTAGAGCCTTCAAATAACCCCTGCTATTTATAGGTTGAGATGTAGAGATTACACATTGCTATTGAGATGTTTATCCTTTCATAGGGATCTGAAAAAATAGACACATTGATTGCTTACAACATGAAGGGTTTTCAAAGCCTATTTGAGGCCCCCAAGAAAAGAACCCTCATGTGAACCTGCTGAGATTTGTGCGACAACGACAGCCAGTCTGATCATCACCCCCACAGCAGAAGCTGAGCCTGGGAGTGGAGGACAAGGTTCTTTGTTTCCCTGGGAAGCTGTGAAAGGCATCTTCCTGCCTTGATGGGAAAATCCAAAGATTGGATTTTTCAGGATCAATAAGGCACTTTGTTGAGTAATTTACAGGACAATGTGAAAACAAATACAGAAGAAAAGAGCCCCAAACAGCACATTCCCTTTAGGGAGTCAGGGAAGAAGACTGGGGCTGGCTGCTCCCAAGGTGGTCTGATTCTTTTTCTTTGTCATTTATTTATTTTTATCCCCCACCTCCTAAGTTCCTTTGGATCCTGGGGACTTGCTCTTGTGTTAGAGTTGTTTGTTTCCTTGTCTTCCACCCTGTCCTCTTCTATTCAGCTTACATGTTTCTAGCCCGAGGAGAGAGGAACAGGTGACAAAAATTTAGGAACTTATTCAGAACTGGGAGTGTTTAGAGCAGGCTGTAGGAAGGAGGGAAGAGGAGGTAGACTTGGCACCCGGTAAGGTCATTAATACATAACGCAAACCAAGCTCAATGTATGGGCTAGCAGTGTAGATGAGTCTTCTCTGACTGTTTACTTAGCTATTTAAAAAAAGAAAAAGAAATCAGTACTTAGCTGGTCCACCACTGTCACATGTAGGTGACATGAAAACGTACACCACCTTCATGAGACCTATAGGTCCTCAGCATCAGTATAGTCCCCTATTCCACCCAATGGCTGGTGCCTCCAACATCGTCTCTCTCTTAAAACCATTAATAAGGAAATTGCAGCATCAGGAGACCATCCTGGCACTTTGGAAAAGGAGATAGACCTACCCACTGGGAGCCCCTGCCTTCAATTCACTCGGCATAAGTCTAGTATTAATTATAAAGACTTTGTATAAGCTTTACACAGTCAGAACTTTCTCAAAAAGGCTGTTAATCCATTTATGATTTTCTCCCCAGATGGACTTGGAAGACAGACAAAACAGATAGGGGTTCAAACTCAGAATCTGCATTGATGGGCTGTGCAGATTCAAGTTGGTTATTTAAAAGCTTTGCATCTTGGTTTCCTCATCTGTAAAATGAGGAAAAGATTACTATCATATGGGATTGTTCGGGGGGATTAAGTGCAATATTTATCAAGAGAGCGACAAATAGTGCTAGATGTTCTCCCAGCATCCTCCAAGTAAGTATCAGCCTCCTATAAATCACTGTGTTTTTGTTTATTTCTCTAGCCGGAGGAGGGAGAAACAGGTGATTAAAAGATATGAACCTTATTCAGAACTGAGAGTGCTCAGAGTAGGCTATTTTCTTTTTGCCTTTTATTTTTTTGTGACATTATGCACAGCCCATGTTTTAAAAGGTAATCTACAGCCTTTTAAAAATAATTGGAGCAATTTTCTTAGAAAAACTGCCAACCACCTTTTCCCAGTGTTCCTTTTCCATTATCAGAAAACACCTCGCCTAACTCTGCATCAACTAGAAATGCCCTTATCTGGGACACATGGTGTCCCCATACCCACTGTTCTCTGAGAACTATGCTGGAATCCAGGGCCCCTTCTTCAAGTGTAGAGTGCAGATGAGGTGAAAGGGAAACTTCCCACATTATAGTTTCTTGGGATCCAGCTGTCAACAGGTGATTTTTTCACTGTATCCCAGGAGGAAGGAGAAGTAACTGATATTTTGTTCATTGACCAGTTACATTTGCAACTACTAATTTATATAAGGCAGTATGTGGGCTATAAAGGGATACAAAGAGAGTCCGACACAGCCTCTGCCTTGAAGAAGTGAGAGGGAACATAAAATACTCATTTAACACAGTTTTTTGAATGCCTACAATGTGCAGACCCTTTTGTAGGTCCTGGGAGTACAACTGGGGATACAAGGGGGAATGAAACAATCAAACCCATGGAACTCACATTTTCTTAAATGAACGAGTAAATTGATAAATAAAGAAGATAATTTCAGATGGTAGGTGCTAAAGAGAAAGTGAAATAAAATAAAATAATGTGTCAGAGTGAGAGGCAAGAATTAACCTGGTAGAAATGGCTTGCTAAGTTTGAGAAACAGAAAGTACAGATAAAACAAAAGTTTAGTAGAGAGGATTTCAAAGAAGCAAGCAGGAGCCAGATTAGGACTCCTTGTGGGCCAGGCGTTGGAAAACTTTTTCTGTGAAAGGTCAGATAGTACATACGGGATATGCAGGTCATGTAATCTCTATGGCTTGGATGAGGATGATGATAGTATAGTAATGGAGTAATTACTGTACCATATTACACTGACTATACTACACTGTACTATTCTATACTTACTATACTATACTATAGTTACTATACTACTATACTAACTATACTATACTACACCAATCATACTCTTGACAAGAAGAGATGAGATGGTGTTGGGGAAAGAACTTTGGTCTGCAAGGGACTTCATCTCCCTAAACCTCCTCTCTTCATTTGTAAAAATTAACCATTAATCTTAAACTGCAAGCTCCTCAAGGCCAGGGACCATGTCACTTGCCTCTCCATACCCCATAACCTGGCTGATCAATAACCTAATATCATTTGTAATGACATGGATGGAACTAGGAGGCGCTATGCCAAGTGAAATAAACCAGTCACAGAAATAAAAATACTGCATGATCTCTCCTATATGTACAATATTTCTTTTAAAAAAAGTCAAAAAGAGAATAGAATGGTGGTTACCAGAGGCAGCGTAGTAGGGGGAGGAGGAGAAATACAGGTCAAAGAGTACAAAGTTGCAGTTATGGAGGAGAAAGAAGTCTAAGGATCAAATGCACAGCACGAGGACTGCAGTTAATAATACCACATGACATACTGGAAATGTGCTTAGAGAGTAGATTTTCAGGTGTTCTTAGCACAAATAAGAAAGGTAACTATGAGATGTGGGATATGGTAACTGGCTTGACTGTGATAATCATTTCACTGTGCAGAGATATATCATGCTATAAACCTTAAATATATTTATTTAAGAATTTCTCAACAGCAAAACTAACCAAGCAGAAGAGAAAATTTGTCAGAAAAGAAAAGAAGAAGTAAGAATGAAGCATACCTACAAGATCTAGATAATAGCCTCAAAAGAGAAAATCTAAGGGGGTGGGGGGACTTGGCCTTAAAGATAATGGAGACAGAGAAATTAGTGGAGGAAATTTATTCAAAAAAAAAATTAACCAAGAACATTCTAAACCTAGAGAAAGATATCAGTGTTTGGGTACAAGAAAGTCATAGAACACAAAGCAGATTTAATCCCAATGAGGCTATGTCAAGATATTTAATAATCACACTCCCAAAAGTCAAGGATAAAGAAAAAGTCCTAAGGGAAGCAAGAAAAAAGAAAAAAATAGCATATAAAAGAGCTCAAGACTCAGTGACCGTAGCACAGTGATTACAGCACCAGCCACATATAGCTAGATTGGCAGGTTCAAACCTGGCCTGGGCCTGCTTGACAACAAAGACAACTGCAAAAAAAAAAAAAAATAACCAGGCATTGTGGGGGGCACTTATAGTCCCAGCTACTTGGGAGGCTGAGGCAAGAGAATCCCTTGAGCTCAGGAGTTTGAGGTTGCTGTGAGCTGTAACATCATAGCACTCTACTGACGGTGACATAATAAGACTCTGTCTCAAAAAAAAAAAAATGCTCAAATATATCTGGCAGCAGACTTCTCAGTGAAAACCTTGTCAGCTAGGAGAGAACGGTATGACACATTCAAAGGGCTCAAGGAAAAAGACTTTAACCTAGAATATTATATCCTACAAAACTGTCCTTCAAACATGAAAGGCAAATAAATTATCCCAGATAAACAAAAGCTGAGATATTTCATTCACACTGGATCTGACCTGTAAGAAATGCTAAAAGGAGTTCTTCAATCTGAAAGAAAAGGATATTTATGAACAAAGAGAATTCTGAAGGTGTACAGCTCATTGGTAATAAATAGTAAGGATGCAAATACAGAATTGCTGTAATCGCAGTGTATAAACCAATTCTATCTTGAGTAGGAAGACTAAAACTTAAGTAGGAAGACGAAAACTTACCAAAACCAACAACTTTTTGAGAAATAGATAGTATAGAAAGACACAGATGAAAACAACAAAAAGTTAAAAAGTGGGAGAGAATGGAGTTGGACAGATCATCCAAACAGAAAATCAGCAAAGAAACAATGGACTTAATCTGCACTAGAGATCGAATGGACCTAATTGATATTTATGGAACATTTCATTCAATACCCATAGAATACACATTTTTCTCCTAGGCTCATGGATTATTCTCAAGCATAGACCACCTATTAAACCACAGAACAAGTCTTAAAAAATTCAAAAAATTTTGAAACTATACTAAGTATTTTCTCTGACCACAATGGAATGAGACTAGAAATTAATTGATAACAAGAGGAACATTGGAAAATATACAAATAAATGGAAATTAAACAATATGGTCCTGAATGGCTTGGTGCCTGTAGCACAGTGGTTGTGGCGCCTGCCACATACACTGAGGTTGGTGGGTTCAAGCCCAGCCCAGGCCAGCTGAAACAGCAATGACAACTGTTATAGCTGGGCATTGTGGCAGGCGCCTGTAGTCCCAACTACTTGGGAAGCTAAGGCAAGAGAATAGCTTAAGCCCAAGAGTTGGAGGTTGCTCTGAGCTGTGACACCATAGCACTGTACCAAGGGTGACATAGTGAGACTCTGTCTCTAAAAAAAAAAAAAAAATATATATATATATATACACACATACATACACACACACACACATATATATATACACATATATATATTATGGTCAATGAAGAGAATGAGAAAGAAATAAAAAAAATGCTCAAAACAAATGAAAAGGAAAACACCTTTTGGGATACAGCAAAAGCAGTAATTAGCAATGCCCACATCAAAAACAGAAAAGTTTCTAGTAAACAACCTAATGATGCACCTCAAAGAATTAGAAAAATAAGAACAAACCAAACCCAACATTGGTAGCAGAAAAGAAATACTAAAGATCAGAACAGAAATAAATGAAACTGAAACCAAAGAAGATCAATGAAACAAAAAGTTGGGTTTTTTGCAAATATAAACAAAATAGACAGACTTTTATTTATTTATTTATTGAGATGGAGTCTCACTATGTCGCCCTTGGTGGAGTGTGTGGTGTCACAGCTCATACCAACCTCAAACTCTTTTGGGCACAAGGTATTCTCTTTCCTCAGCCTCCCAGGTAGCTGGGACTACAGGCACCCACCACAACACCTGGCTATTTTTTTGTTGTAGTTGCCATTGTTGTTTAGCTGGCCCAGGCCAGGTTCAAACCCACCACCCTCAGTGCACGTGGTCAGAGCCATAATCACTGTGCTACAGGTGCCACCCCAAAATAGACAGACTTTTAGCCAGACTAAGAAAAAAAGAGAGAAGACTCAAATATATAAAATCAGAGGTGTAAAAAGGAGATATTACAACTGATACTGCAGAAATCCAAGGGTCATTAGAGACTGCGATGAGCAAATATATGCCAATAAATTAGAAAACCTAGAAGAAATGAATAAATTCCTGAACACATACACTCTATAAAGATTGAACCAGGAAGAAATCCAAAACCTGAATAAACCAATAATAAGTAACAAGATAGAAATGGTTTCAGTGCTGAGTTCTACCAAGCATTCAAAGATGAATTAATGCCAATCCTACTTAAACTATTCAAAAAAATCAAGGAAGAAGGAATACTTCCAAAATCATTCTATAAGGCCTACATCACCCTGATACCAAAACCAGACAAAGACACAACCAAAAAAGAAAACCATAGGCCAATATATCTGATGAACATAGATGCAAAAATCCTCAACAAAATACTAACTAAGCTACAGCAACAACACATGAGAAAGATTATTCATCATGATCCAGTGGGATTCATTCAGAGATGCAAAGATGGTTCAACATATACAAATCAATCAATTTGATACATGATTTCAACAGAATGCAGGACAAAAACCATAGAATCGTTTCAATTCATGCTGAAAAAGCATTCAATAAAATTCACCATCCCTTCATGATAAAAACTCAAAAAACTGAGTATAGAAGAAACTTACCTCATATGATAAAAGCCATGTTTGACAACCCATAGCTTGTGTCATACTAAATGGGGGAAAAATAAGTCTTTCCTTTAAAATCTAGAACAAGATAAGAATGTCCACTTTCACCACTGTTATTCAACATAGTACTAGAAGTTCTAACGAGAGCCATCAGACAAAGAAAGAAAAAAAGTCATCCAAATTGGAAAGGAAGAAGTCAAATTATTCTTGTTCCCAGTTGACATGATCTTATATCAAGAGAAACCTAAAGATTCTACCCAAAAACTATTAGAACAGACAAATTCAGTAAAGTTTCAGTACCCAAAATAAATATACAAAAACCAGGAGTGTTTCTATATGTCAACAGCAAACAATCTGAAAGAGAAAACAGAAAAGTAATGTCATTTACTAAAATAAAATACCTAGGTAAAAACTTAGCCAAAGACATGAAATGCTGATGAAGGAAATTGAAGAGGACACCAAAAAAGAGAAAGGTATTCCATGCTTATGGATTGGAAGAATCAATATTATCAAAATGTCCATACTACACAATCTACAGATTCAGTGCAATCCCCATCAAAACACCAAAGATGATCTTCACAGAAATAGAAAAATCTAAGCCTAAAATTTATATGGAGCCACAAAAGATGCAGAATAACCAAAGCCATCCTGAGTAAAAAGAACACAATTGGAGAAATCCCATTACCTGACTTCAGATTATACTACAGATCTATAGTAAGCAGTTATGTACAACTATTATGTACCAAGCATGAAAATAGACACATAGACCAATGGGACAGCATACAGAACCCAGAAATAAATCTACACATAAATAATAAACTTATCTTTGACAACGATGGCAAGAATAGTCAGTGGAAAAGGACAGTCTCTTCAATGAATGGTATTGGGGAAACTGGATATCCATATTCAGAATGGAACTAGGCCCTTATCTCTCACCATATACAGAAATCAAATTAAAATTTACTAAAGACTTCCACCTAAGACTTAAAACTATGAAGCTACCAAAAGAAAACATTGGGAAAATGCTTTGGGACACTGGTCTGGGCAAGGATTTCTTGAATAATATCTCTACAACACAAGCAACCAAAGCAAAATTGGACAAATGGGATCATATCAAGCTGAAAAGCTTCGGTACAGCAAAGGAAACAATCAACAAACTGAAAGGATAACCCACAGAATGGGAGAAAATATTTTCAAACTACCCATTAGACAAAGGATGAATAACAAAAATATATAAGGAGTTCCAATAACTCCGTAGGAAAAATCAAATAATCTAATTAAAGATGGGCGAAGGATCTGAACAGACAATTCTCAAAAAAAGATCTACAAGTCACCAACAAGCATATAAAAGAATGCCCAACCTCATGAGTCATCAGAGAAATGCAAATCAAAACGACAGTGAGATATCATCCACCCCAGGTAAAATAGCTTTTAAAAGACAGACAATAATAAATGCTGACGGGGATGTAGAGAAAGAGGGGCCCTCGTATGCTGTTGCTGGGAATGTAAATTAGTGCAACCACACAGAAGTTCTTCAAAAAACTAAAAATAAAACTACCATGCGACCCAGCAATCCCACTGCTGAGTATATATCCAAAGGAGGGGGATTCAGTATATGGAAAAGATACCCGCATTCCCGTTTTTATTACAGCACTAGTGACAATAACCAAGACTTAGAATCAGCTAGTCCACAAGTGGATGAATAGATAAAGAAATTGTGGTACATATACATGGTGGACTATTACATAGCCACAAAAATAGAATCCTGCCATTTAAAACAATGTGGATAGAACTGGAGAACATTCTGTTAAGTGAAATATGCCAAGCCCAGAAAGACAAATCTCACGTGTTCTCACCCATATGTGGGAGCTAACTATTAAAGACAATTGATTTCATGGAGACAGAAAATAGAATGATAGTTACCAGAGTCTGGAAAAGGGGGGGGGCATAGATAAAGTGGGTATGATTAATGGATACAAAAATATAGTTAGATAGAATGAAGAGTACTTGATAGCACCACAAAATGATTATTGTCAACCATAACTTAGAGTGTACTTTAAAATAACAAGAGTGGAATCAGAATGCCACTAATACACAGAAATGATAAATGCCTGAGGTGATGAATATCCTGATTACCCTGATTTGATTAATGCACATTGTATTCCTGTATCAAAACATCATAAGAATATACAACTATTATGTATCCATAATAATTAAAAATTTTAAGAAGAAATTAGGTTGAACGCTCAGCAAAAGAATTCTTATTCTGTAGCTCATAGGGAGCAAAGCAGACTTTGGCGCTAGTCCCGCAACGATCAATGTGCGTGCATAAGTCAAACCCACTCGATCTGAGCCCCCATGCTGTACTTCTATAAGCAGCAGACCCAGCCTGCTAGTCTCTGAGTTCAGCTGCCTCCATTACAGTTAATGAACAAAAGTTACCTGGATAATTTCTCCTTAAAAACGTGGAGTGGGCGTCCAAAGATCAATCTGGCATGGGTCCTGTTCTCAAAGAGTTTAATTAGTTATTTAAACTTATAAAGAGAAAGATAAGATCGTTTAAATGGATGTCATAGGTGAATGAAAGAAAAAAGCCAAGTAGAGTGCCTCTCTCGAAATAAAGGCTCGTCCTTTGGCAGGGAAGTCGGAATGTTTTTGCTTTTGCCCCTGTGGATAGTTATTTTAATTCCCTGAGTGTCCAGCAGGATTTAGCAAGTTGTGAATTGGCTGCATCTCGGGGCCCTTGTATGTGTAAATCAGACAGCTGATTCCACTCTCTTTGCTTGCTGTCCTTTAGGAATGTAAAATCGTTTTCCAGAGCTTTCTCCCTGCAGGCAACAAGGGTATCATGCTGCTGAAAACAAAACAAAACAAAAATCTCAGAATCCCAGGAACTTCTCCAGAAGAGCTCAGACCCCAGGGAAGAGGCGTCCATCCGAGACTGCCTCTTGTGAAGGAGGAGAGGTGGGGCAGCAGCCGGCTGGTCTCTGGTTGTCACTGGGATCTGAGTCTTTGCTGTTGTTCAACATCCATTACGGTTAATGAACAAAAATTATCTGGACAGTTTCTCCTGAAAACAAACAAGTGACAATCTATCTGGACATCTTACAACTCAAGGTAGGACGTGGCAATATTCCAAGGAAAAAGAAAAGGAGGAGGAGTTTGTCTGATTTAGTGACTTACATGTCGACTTTCAGTCCACTGTTCTAAAAGTATTCATTCATAAAGCCCAGATAATCATGAAATGAAATACTATAATAATATATGATAATAAATTATTACTATAGTAATAACAAAGCCCAGCGAGTCTTGTGTAGGTGAGGAGCTCTTCCACGCTATCCAGACTGCTGGCCTGATATGTTTTACTATGCATACAATCAACATTTAGGTTTCTATTGGTCAACCCCTGACCCTGCCATCCTGGTTTTTCAGTGAAGTCCACCCCACACAGCAGGCTGTGTTCTTTGCCAGTTTCTGGGCCACACCGGGCTTAGGCAGGAAGAACTGAGGAAGGGAACCTCAGCCCTTGTGCTGCCCAGGGCCTGAGCTCTGACCACTCAGGTGGCGACTGTCTGGGAACTGACCTCTGCACCAGATCCCCGCACCATGCCTCTCTGCCTCCTAAAGGGATTTAAGTATCACATTCTTGATGCCTGGTATCAAAATGTTTCCTAAATTATACCTGAAAAATTTACACCTTCCAGATCACATTCTGCTGGTCAGAATACATTCACCTTCCAGAGACTGCCTGAGCAGTCACCTAGCCTTTATCTAGTGGTGTGATGCTAAATTCTAGCAACTGGCTTTCTGTAACCAAAAAAAAATTACAATAATAACAACATATATATAACACATATGCTTACATACACATATATGCTTACAGGTATGTAAGTCTATCGTAAATTTAACTGATAGAAAGTATGTGTAGCACACAATTTACAAGTAACAAGAAAACATACAGTACTCTTTTATGATAATTGAACTCTTGCATCTGAAGTCAAGTGATAGCTATAATTAATAGATCAGTACAGTTTCCAGGTCAATGTTTGCTGATATTTTTATTTACTTTAAGGAAGAAAAACAAAACTAAAGCAACAAAGACTTATGTTGGAACGTCATTCATCTATCCATGACATGAGCAACTTCTTTGTTAAATCAAATAGTAGTTTTTAAGGACAGGCACTCCCTGGGTTACAAAGGAGATAGGTTCTGTAGGATTGTTCTAAGTTGAATTTATATAAGATGGAACAGGTTATATAACTATTTACCTGCAATAGCCCCCATTTGTAACTGTAAGTCGTACGTAAATCAGATGTTTATATCTCAAGGACTGCCTAGGTGAGAAGACTATTTCCTCAATTTATTGTGCAATTTACAACGTAACAGCCACAGGAATTTTTTAACACTAATCTACGTGATCGACATTTGTCTCCATCCTTTTCTTAAGTCTAGGCCAGTGGTCAGCAGATTTATAAAGGACCAGACAGTAAATAGGTGGGCTTGGAGTGCCACATATGGCCCCACGCACATATTCTTCTTTGCATGTGTCTGTTTTGTTGTTTTGTTTTTTTAAAAAAAAATCCTTTAAAAATGTAAAATCAAAACCCTCCTTAGCTTCTGAGCCATAAAAACGCAGCCTCTGTTTGAAGATAGTCCCCCAACTATCAAGTCGGACTTGGCTTATGCAACCGTAGTTTGCTGCTACCTGGCCTAGACAGTCTACAGAATGATAAATCAAGCCCTGATAGATGGTATCTGCTAATTTCTGGGGTGTAAATACTCTTGCCATAGCCAGTTTCGAGTTCCCAATGTGATGCCAGTGACCACAGAATGGGAGGTGTGGCCCTACACCACCTCGTGCTATTTCCATCATACAGACAATAGATGTCAGCAACCTCAGGGGCATAAAGAATAGCAAAAGGAATGAAATACAGGGTCCTGAGTCTCGAGCTTTTGCTGTCTTTGTTGATGATATAATTTAACTTCATATTTCTATAATGTAATTTTTGGTGATGACTGTACTTACAAAATCCCTAAAATTTTAACATTCGCTCTTGCACTATATTGGTCCTCTTTATTTTTTTTTATTTCAAATTAATATAAGGGTATAAATTTTTAGATTCCATTGTTCTCACTTCCAGGGTAAAATTCCACTTGTAAAAGAGCCCCTCACCCAGGGGGCAGGTCATACACTCCTACAATGCACACAATAGGTCAGATCCCGCCTCATGCCCTCCCTCCTTCTGCCAATCACCCTCTCCCCTTCCCCCTTTTCCCTCCCTCCCTCCCCTGCACTAAACTATACTTATGTTTTCTTTTTCATATGAGCATGTAATTTTTTATATATTGGTTTCACATTAGTATTGAGAACATTGGATATTTATTTTTCCATTCTTGCAATACTAAGAAGAACATATTTCAACCCAAATGCCCACGAATGGATCAACAAACCGTGGTATATGTATAACATGAAATACTATTCAGTAAAAAAATGGAGACTTTACACCTTTTACATTTACCTGGCTGGAGTATATTGGTCCTCTTTAGCCCCCCACTTCGTTTATCCCATCTCAAGGTGGATATGGGGCAAGCTCTGACTCCCTCCAACCCCCTATCTGCGCTGCCACTAGAAGCCTCTCTATCACCCCACCTAGTCTTCGATACATTATGATAAATGGATTTTGTACTCTGCACTTTGTGATCAATTTCAGACCTTCCCAACTCTTGGCTTAATGTTTAGGAAAACCAGTAGGTGAATCTACTAAGGAAAGCTATCTTATAAACGTCTCCCTAAGGTAAAGAAAACAATGATGTCTGTGTGATCTGGGGCTTGGGGATTATTTATCCTGCCACTACCTCCACTAATGCAGATTATTCAGACTTTCTCATCTGCAGAAATTATGAAATCAAGTTTTGTTTGAAGGTAACCCTGGTTAACTGTCCAATGAAATGAATGCAAGGTAAAGCTCCGTGAATCTCACAGGGGATACTGGCAACAGCTGGGCTTCTAGAAGACAGGTATTCATTCAACAAACACTTCACGGCTCGGCGCCCATAGCACAGTGGTTATGGTGCTAGCCACATACACTGAGGATGGTGGGTTCAAACCCGACCAGGACCAGCTAAACAACTGCAACAGAAGAGTGGCTGGGCATTGTGGTGGGCACCTGTAATCCCAGCTACTTGGGAGGGTGAGGCAAGAGAATCACTTAAGCCCAAGAGTTTGAGGTTGCTGCAAACTGTGACGCCACAGCACTCTACTGAGGGCAACATAGCAAGACTCTGTCTCAAAAAAAAAAAAAAAAAAGAAAGAAAAGAAAAGAAAAAAGCATTTCATGCTGGACATGAGAAAAGGGAGAGTAATAGTAGTAGTAAGAATACTAAAAATGGTAACTATTTAGAAATCCAAAGGTATTCAGAGAAAGAACAAATTTAGGTAAGAGCCATAACATAGTAACTATTAGTAGGGCAATCAAGATGCAAATAGTTCAGCCTATGGAGGAGACTTTTTGTGAACTTCTCAAAAACCTGAACATTTAGACATCTCTCCTCCCTACCTGTATCTGTGAGCAGTTCTAACATAGGATAAATAAAACTAAGAAAGTACACAATATCTGCAAATGGCCACAGCTGACTGACAATAAATAAATCTGTACGGCCTTCCAATTCCACCTTTGCTTTTAATCTCCTAGAAGGAGTGAATGCAAGAATGCTTTTCTGGTGTCAGAAAAGAAAAAAAAAAAAAAAGAAAGGGGGGAAGCCTTTTGCCCTTCATTTAAATCATTGTTTTCCTAGGGAAATTTAATTTGGGGAAAAAAAATGTTTTTCTAATTAACTGGATGACTGTCTGCTATGCAAACAGTAAAGATTCTTGTTTGAAAGTAATGCCTGCCTCCACTCCTAAGACTACCCAGGGAATTTAAAGTAAAAAATGCAAGCAGCTCCGACCTCGTATGTTGCCAGAACTAAACAGAATTCCCAGATCCGGAGTCTTCACGTCAGTTCCTGATTTAAAACCCACAAGCGTTGAACGGGCTCGCACTGGAGCGACCCACATCTTCTCATCTCTAGAAATGACCGTGTTTGATCTCTGTCTGGCCTTCTCAGCACATCCTTCCCTCCCTCTCTCTTCCTCTCATGCTAGGGTTGGCCTGAAAGGTTAGAAACTGCACAATTAGATGGATCGGGGGAAGATTTCATAATGCTCTGGTGCTGGGCTGGGCAGTCTAGCCAAATTCCGTTCATTAGCTAAGGCGCCAGGGTGAGTGTGGCCAGTAAGAATGCTGTTTTGGTTCCATCGAAGAGCTGATAGGGAATAGGAAATACACTTTTCGTTTTGGGGTTTCTGAGAGGCTGTACGGACAAGGGAAGAGTCCAGGGGGCTGGGAATCTGGAGGCCAGGAATTAATTCCATCCCGACCACTAACTGAAGAGCACAGTCCACTTCCACTCTCTTTTTTACTACATTTTCCCTTGTTCAGACCCAGTTTTCTTATGTGTCCTAGCATCAGATCTCCAGCCACGTCCGACTTCAGGCCTTCCAAAGTCAAGAATCAAGTTTTCAATTCACCCATCATTACTGACCACTTACAAAGTGCAGGGGGCCCTGAAAGGGTGTTTTTAAAAAGTGGTAGTAAGCTGATAGGTCACAGACAAGATAAATCTCTTCCAAAAAAAAAAAAAATATACAAAACAATAAAGTAACTGCAGAGCTCAAGACATATTAAAATTGCTTTGGGAAAACTGGCCAAGGGAAGCCCAGGGAAGCTATGAAAGAAAAGGACTTTGGACCAGGCCTGTTTGAACTACAGGGTAGAAGTGTTTTGAGAAGAGGACAGGGACAGTACACAGAGGGAAGAAACAGCATAAACAATGAGTGATGCGGCTAGCTAGAGGATTTAGGTGAGGCTTGGGCAAGAGGAGAGAATATAACTTTTATAGTCTCCTCTTCCAGTGTGTGAATAGGATGAAATAACTCCGGGCTTCAGGGCATTTGAGATTTTAAGGAAAATCTGCAGAATAGTACATTTTGTGGGTTGTTGTTGTTTTTTTTTAATGATTGAATAGAAATTAATTAGACATGGCTGAGCGTCTTCTATGTTTTCATTTTTGTATAATCTTCACCTGTCAAAAAGCCGGTCTGAAACTTAGAGAGTGTTATCGGCTCAAGTGAGGTATATGAATCCCATCGTCCCCACCATAAGCCTTGAAATTTACCTAAGCTTCAGAACGTATTCTCTGCTTCTGTACCCCAACACTTTGAGTCATGAATTTTCTACTCTTGGCCCTGGATCCGTGACATTTCCCATCACATTATAGACTCAGGGGGGACAGAGCCAGACTTCAGGAGCTCTTTTTCTTCTGAAGCTTTTGGCCTGTGTTTTATACAGCCGCCGTCAAGTAACGGTGGTGTTCAGCTAGAATTTTCCTGGCCAAATGACTCCGTCTCTGAAACTTAGATAAAAATTCAATATTTTTTAAAATAACAAAGAATCCCATTTAAGGTATTCATAGTTATTTGATATAAATAGAGTGAATCACAGTTTGAGCCGTAGCCAAATTGTAAGGAATACTAACACCTAGGTCTTGTCTGGTACCTTTCTTGCTAATTTCAACTGCTGTGAGCCATTGCATGATTAAGCCTACTTCTATTTCCCAAAATTAAAAAGAAACAGTTTCTCTGATCTTTATCTTAAAAATTATAAGTCTTATATAGTTTTAAAGTTCATACAGATGACTCCAGCCTTTCAGGGATTTATAGCGAGCAAGCTTATAACTGATTTTCTAAGAGTTTTAATAGCAAGTCTTCAAACTACCTATGTATAACTTTCTGGAAAGCCCATGATAAGTTGCCTTCTTAGAATTCCCAGTTGCTCTCACAGTGACTCTGCTTCTGCTCCTGCTTAGTCTGTTTCTCTCCTCGTTCTTTTTTTTTTTTTTTTAAGAGACAAGATCTCACTCTATGGCCCAGGCTGAAATAGTGCGGTGGCACAATCACACAATCATAGCTCACTGTAGCCTCAAACTCCTGGGCTCATTGATCCTCCCACCTCAGCTTCCTAAATAGCTAGGACTACAGGTGTGCACCACCACACCCAGATAAATTGTTTTGTAGAGACAGGGTCTCACTGTGTTGCCCAGACTGATCCCAAACTCCTGGCCTCAAGCAATCCTCCTGCCTCAGCCTCCCCAAATACTGGGATTATAGACATGAGCCACGATACCAGCCCCTCCTAGTTCCTTAAATTGCCAGAAATTCCTTTTCTTTCTCTATGTGGCTTCATGCCAAAAGGAGTCCACCAACCTTGGAGGGGAAAAGTTGTCCCCAAATAGACTGGCCATTCCAACATGAATATTTTCCTTTGATGTAAATCTTTCTCTAGTCCATTCCCCTTTGAAACTCAGAAGTGTTATCAGAGCTAATTGGACTAAACTACTTAAAACATGCTATTAACTTCAAAAGCAGAAGCACATCTCCTTACAAATTTGCTTCTGTTTTTGTTTTGGGTTTCAAGCAGCCCAGCCCTCTTTCCCACCTGAAACATGCTTCGTGAAACCCATTTCAATAACCTGAACACTTTCAAAAATAAATTGTGGTTTCTTCAGAAACCTTAAGAATTGTTAGCTCTGAGCAACTTGTCATTAGTCACTTGCCAAATAATCTGGTTTTATTCCCACTAAGCCTTTGTTCTTCTTTTGGGACGGCATCCTGACTTCTCAGCCTGGAGCCACCGCCTGTGATTCCTAACCTGCAGTGTGGCGCTCCCGACAGCCATCAATCATGCTTGTCTCAATGGCAACCAAAGACATTCTCTTGACAGAACTTTCGTTTGGTCTTTGCCCTTTCTAGATGTCTTACACACTTGCTATTCATTTTTGTTTTGTTTTGTTTGCAATAACTTCCTCCATCATTCCCTTTTTTCCTATAGCTAAAATGAGGTCTGATTATAAATCCTCCTGATTTCCCTTTCAGAGACTTGGCTCCCTCAAGAGCTAGTAGCTTTTACATGGAATTTAAAAATTTGAAAAATCCTGTACATACATATGTGTTTTAGAATATATATTTGTAAGAAGAGGTAAGTCTCATGGGAGAGTTAATATATAATCTTAGTCATTCGATTCTGATTAGATATTATAACATTCCTGAGAGCTTCAAAGGGCAAGTGACAAGAAATGGAGAAGATTGGGTGGCATCTTTGGCTCAAAAGAGTAGGGCACTGGCCTCATAATGCCAGAGGTGGCAGGTTCAAACCCAGCTCCAGCCAAAAAAAAAAAAGAAATGGAGAAGGTTCCCATGGAAGAAAAATATCTCCATGTTGGAAAACCCAGCCTACCTCTGTGAGAGTGTGTGTTGTGTGTGTGTACACATATGCAGGTGTTTCATTTGTAAATACCTAGTAGGTATTCTCCCTGCCTCAAGCACAGATCCAGGGAATAGAGAGGAAAAATAAAAGTGAATGATACGTTCCCTATTCTCCCTTTTCTCATGATCTAACACAAGGAAGGGACGCATATCGTAAAACGTAATACAGTGTGATAAATCCTGTTTTTATATGAAGAAAGGGCTTTAGAAACACAAAGATGGGTGTATTTAATTAATTGCTCCAAGGAATTTAGAGTTGACTTTGCTAGGGATGAAAAACTTAGTCAAGTTTGGAAGATCAGCTAGAGACGGAGAAGCAAGAGAGGACACAGAATGATCAGGAACCAGGGAGTCATCAGAGAAAGACTTTCTTCTGGCTGATGACATGAAGTGAAGATAGTAGCATCAAGTTGGGACCCGATATGAAGGTCCGTAAAGGACTTCTTAAGATTTCATTATATTTTTAAAGCAACTAGACATTATGAAATATATTTGGGATATGAGAATGAAGTCTTTAGATCTGTATTTTTTTTTTCACCATAATTCAGGCTATAGTTAGAGGATTCTATGTAAGGATACAGAGACAAGAAGAAAAATCCAGTGGGCAGCAGCTACATCATATTCATGGGGGTCTGCTCCAGAGTCATCACAGGGTCAGGGGAGAGGGGAACTTAGAGGAGATGTTTTAGAAGTGAAAACTCCTGGGTTTGGTGACCAGCTGGTTGTGAGGAATTGGGCAGAAAGGGGAGGCTGGGATGTGCGGAGATTTGGGATTGGGGGATTGGGTGATTGGGTACAGGGCGGTACCATGAACTGCAGTTGAGAAACCAAGACGAGAAACACATTTTAGTAAAGAGAAGAACTTAGGAGACACCGAAATGAGTGGGAGGCCCTCAAATGGAAAAGTACAGGATGGATGAAGCTAGAACTCAAGAGGGAGGCCGGACCTGGAATCACAGTTTTAAAACTCATAGCTGGAGCCATAGACGTGGATGACGTCAACATGAGAGGCCAGTGTGCGGAGTGAACAAAAGAACCAACACAAACCCCCAAGGGACAGCACATCAAGGGGAGAGGGACAAGGGCAGGGGCCAGCCCAGAAAGAGGCAGTTAAAAGGGAAGAGAAGGAGAAGGGAAAGGACAACCACGTCTAGGGGGAGAAGAAAGTTTGCAAGTAGTAGGGGGCCAGACGCAGCAGGACCCCCCAAGGGGAGGCTGCTGTAGATTATCAGAGCACGAGGAATTTTAGGAGACTCATTTCAAGAAAGTGAGAAAACCAAGCCAGGTTCCAACCATGGGGAGGTTCTGAAGAGGAGGGGACAGTTCAAGAAGAGCCACCTCAAAGCAAAGGGACTGTGTGATCGTGGAGGGGTGCAGCAGGATTCAGGGAGGGTTTGCTTTGATTTCCAAGTAGTCAAGTGTCAGAGAGAATATAACCGAATCTTAAGAAATAGCATCTAGGGGTTTAGAAACGTGGGGGCCTTGTTCCCCACACGACTTCATCTCCTTAAATTCCTGCTTCCTTGCTGTTTGTTCAAATGCCACCGTGTGTCAACTGTTTACTTAAGACACGTCTTAACGGATGATGCACAATTTATCTTTCCTGAACCATGACTTTGTCAACCAGGGGAAAACGTGATGAAAGGCTATGGTCTCCCAGCAAAATGAGGTGTTAGAATTTGGATAATTTAACTGGGAATAAACACCCGCCTTCAGGTTGTCAGCGGAGAGGAGCCTTGAATAGGCCAGCTCCAGACCCCAGATCGTAGGGCAGAAGGGAAACCAAGGATGAAGCTCGGAAGAAGGTATCAGGGAGGGGAAGGAGAGAAGGAGAAAGGAGACTTGAGACACTGGGGGAGGAGAAGGTTTTCGGAGGGAAGTGTCAGATGGCACAGAGGTGAGGAAAGCTGGCTTCATTATTTGAGAGGAGAGAAATCACCGAGATTTTAAAAGAGCATTTTCAGGCTGCTGAAACAGAAGCTAGATGAGGAGAGGGAATAAAACATAAAGCCCTAATGGACCCTCCACATCTTACATGCAGTAAATAATTCATCTTCTGCATACAAGGAACAGCCACTTACAATGCTGAGCATGCGTGCGTGTTTGTGTGTATACACACATACAACATGTCTTTATCTTGTAATGGCCTCACAAGCAATATATTTGATATAAATTATATCTCACATTAAGAACATCACATAAATGTCTATCCAGGGTCAGAAAACTCATAAGTTTTTATCTTTTGTTTTGTTATTCTTCTCTTACAAAATAATTGTAAACCTGGAGATTGACTTGACATCCCAAGCAATGTCCATGTGAGATGGGCCAACATACGTAAAGCAGGGTAAACGTACCGATGGTGAGAGGATTATGTGCTAGAATTACTGTGGAGCTTCTTGACATGATGACTGAATTGTATTCTCTTCCTCTCTCCCTCCCTCCAGTGGAATGGAGCATGTCAAAGGACTTTTCTCCTTTGGCTGGAGAAATCATCATGGATAACCTCCAGACCCTGAGATGTACCATCACAGGACTGACGACGGTACATGTCCCGCCCTCCCCCCCCACCCAGTACACTTCCCATTTCTTTGTCACGAATGTCTGTGCTGGGATGTTGGTAGCAAATGCCTATTCTGGGAGCAACAACCAACGCCCAGTCCTCTGGCAACAACTGCCACTCATTAAGTGTGATATGTCTGGTATCCATAATCTGAACTCCACAAAGGAGGGAGCAGACAGCATGAATCGCTTTGTGAACTGCTATGTGCTAAGGAGATCAGAAAGCAGGCCGGCCTCATGCAAGCCTGGAAAGCGGCTGCTTTCTGGATCACAATCTAATCTTTGGGTGGCTGGGGGGGAGGGATCAAAGGCTCTGAGAGATCCAATTCTGATTCCCTGTCTGATGGTAAAAATAACAGCCGCATCTCACCCTCACCCCCATGGCCTCAGCCTCAGTTGAGATCAGTCATCAATTGCAGTCACACAATTTCCTGAAAGAAATCCTTCTCCCTTGATTTAAAAAAAAAAAAAAAAAACTGCCTAAATATGCTTTCACAAAAAAGAAACTGTATATGATGGACCTACATTTCTCAGTAATCTAATCCAATTTAAACTGCGAATGACAAACTGGGACAAACTGCAGTTATTTGTTTAACCAATCTAAACTCAAACATTAATTATTCATAGAACAGTGAACCATGTGCGCATACAAAATGCAAAAATAAAAACACCTCGCAGATCGGTTCAAACTGGGACGAACGCTGTAATTCCTAAAACAGCTGAAGTGCAAAAGATTAAAAATATATTTTTTTCTCAGAATCATTTTCATGTAAATTTGAGTCTCTTATTTTTTTTCAGTCCATTTCAAATAAGTACTATCTTAGACTTCACATGGGAGAGGGAGAAGAGTCATTGTGGTAGTGTTGTTTTCTTAAGGGTTAATCAATTGAAATAGCTATCTGTGAAGTATAATCCTGAAACCCAGCATGAAACATGCATTAGGTTACATCTTTCCAAGTTCCAAGCAGCTTATGCTAATAGAATTCTTAGCGGTTAGGTAACCACCACAGAATCCTGACTTCTAGTCCTAATCGCTCATCTATACCAGGGGCCAGAACTGTGGATTACCAGAGCAAACAAACCCCTGAGTGGGTGGGCCCCAGAGATGCTATCGATAGGAGACTGATTCCAACCCTATGGCTCAGAGGATGGAAGAGGGCCAGGAGGGACCCTAGGGAATGTCCATTGCTTAAAAGAAAAAGTGATATGGTGACAAAAATGGAAAATTCCCCATAAAAAATTTCTCTAGTATCTGAACTAATTCTATAGGGATTAAGTTTTTTCCACTTGACCATCCAGGGAGAGCACAGCAGACCCTCTCCTAATCATATAAAATTCTGAAGGCAGATTTACACCTCCACACAATCTCTACAACCTCAAGGTGCGTAGAAACCCATTTTCAACGTTAAAAAAGTTCACTTCATGCTATGGGAAGGTCGATCTTATTAAATCCCTAGTAAAGGCTCTATCTACGGAGATGTGCTATTTTAATTTCAAACACCGTTTTACAATTTTTTATGAGTAATGTTTCATCAACCACTTCCTTCTCAAATGCCCTTTGAGGTTCATTTAAAAAAAAAAAAAAAAAAACCTTCTCAAAACCGAACATTTTAAAAGGTTATCAGCAAACAAAATCAACTCTTTAATTCGTAATGTCATAAAAAGGCATTAAAGAACGCCAGCCATTGTTTTAATAACGGTTTCAAAATTGAAGTCACGCCCAAGAGTTACTTTAAAAAAAATGTTTGAACATCTGAGTAAAAAATAATTGTCCCAGCATTATTTGATTGTGGCACAAAATGTGGGCACCATCTTACGTGTTCACCGGTGAGGGATTGGTTAAATACATGATGGTATTTGCTCACAGTGAAATACTGTACAGCCACTGAAAGAATAAGCCAGGTCTTTAAGGCACAAATCTGAAAAGATACTCATTATAACTTGTTTAATTTTCTAAAGCAAGTTGATCAGCCAAACGAGATGATGTTTGTTGCCTCTGGAGAGGGAAAAATAAGGAGAAAGAAGTGAGGGTGGGGGATTGCTGTTTGGGGTGAACCTTGTAGAACTGCGTGACTTTTAGAAATTGACACATATAATTTTGGAAGAGGTCAGGGAAAGCAACTATGATATTCCAATTTTTTAAAAAAGAAAGTATACAGCTGCTCAGAAGGCAGTGCCTATATTGTTACTAAGATAAGCAAGAAAGCAAAAACCATGGGCAGCGGAGTTCCAAAGGGATGACGTTAATCAAACGTGGAGTTCTGTGTCCTGAGTAAAATGATTAAATAAAATGCCTGATGCATCATTCTATTTCCATGTTTTGCAGGGCCAGCCGTATTTTGTTCAAGTCTCAGCTTACAACATGAAAGGATGGGGACCTGCTCAGACTGCAACGCCAGCGTGTGCCTTTCCTTCTAGTAGGTGGCGGCTATAAACTCTCTCTCCCCAGCATGGCAACGGGCTCCCATCGCAATGCCATCCTTGGGTTGCCTTTCCATTTCCTACCCCCACCCCCATGCCCACTTCCCTGACGTATAATCAACCCCACACTACCCCCGTTTGCAATCCATAAGACCTTCTCAGGACGTACCTGGGCCGCAGAATGAATGATTCCTCTGCAGAAATGGTCCTGGGGAGGCAGCTCAGTGCAGGAAAATGAAAGCGAATTTGGAACCAAAATGCTAGAATTGGATACCCCTTATGCCCCTTTTATTGAGATAAGCTCTTCCTCTGTCACACAGGCTGGAGTGCAGTGGCATGATCATATCTCAGTGCAACCTTCAACTCCTGGGCTTAAGTGATCCTCCTGCCTCAGCCTCCCAAGTAGCTAGGACTACAGGTATACACCACCATGCCTGACTCATTTTTTTTTTGGTAGTGATAGGGTCTCACTATATTGTGAAGGCTGTTCTTGAACTCCTAGGCTCAAGCAATCCTCCCACCTTGGCCTCCCAAAATGCTAACATTACAGGAGTGAGCCACCACACCCAACCCCATTATACCTTTTATCAACTATATGGCCTTCAGAAATTTCGTAAGCTCTCTAAGCCTCAATTCAACATCTGTAGAATGGGTCTAATCATACCCTTTCACAGGGCTTCCGTGGGGATGGAGTGAAATGACATGGTGTGAGTGGCTGAGCCACAATAGTCCACTGTAGCTCTCATCTTCCTTTCTTCACCCCCAGGGGACACATCCATGGCCACATCAATTTGACAAGGGAACAAAAACTAACAAATCATACTTCTCTGACCCTCTGTCAGAAGAAAAGCTTTATGACCAACAGACACTCCTCTATAAATGTAATCTATAAAATTCGTAGTGGTAGCTGAGACACCCAGCTAAAGTCTCTTAACTATTCAAAGATTAAAAATGTGTGGCTGGTACGTTTGGTACCTCTCTATTAACCAGAACATTTACCCAACCAGAGCAAACATGGATAGGATAAATGTTTCTAGGTAATGAGCCCAGTGCTCTGAATTGTATTTTTACTTTTAAAAAACAGTTCACTAATAGGATAGTTAAAAACGATGTCAGATGCTTCTTGTGGGATTGTATTCCCGTATGGAGTACAATTCGCCATACTGTATCAACTTCCTTAAGAAAATCCATTTCCTTTTATCCCATAATCGCACAGCTGGGAATCTAACCTAAGTAAACAGAGACGTGGTGATGTACACGAAGGCACACTGCTGCCGCGTACTGAGAGCAGCGTCATATAGTGGTAGTGAGAAGGAGTCTCCAATATGGATTTAATGGCTAAGGATGACATATACACATTTCTACCCATACTACAAGCAAAATGCAATCGCTAAACATGGTCTTTTAAAAAAACATTCATAGCACGCATACCCCGTGCAAATTCTGATCTGTACGTAGATGCATTCACTGATAAAGATCAGATGAGCAAACTTCTATAAACTGCAAATTCTATTCAGACGCTGTCTCTCATAGCCCAGCTGAAGAAATTCCTACAGTATAGGTTTTATGTAAAAAAAAAAAAAAAAAAAGGCAAGCTGTGGGGGGTTTTCCACACTTAAACTGTAGGTTTGCCCATGATTAGACAGGATGGGTCTTTGTGTCTTGATAAGTCTCAAATTTAGCAGTGGACATTTGGGTTATGAGACTCTGGGCTCTTCCATGTTTTTTTTTTTTTTTTAATTTACTTATGTATTTTTCAAGTTGTATAGCAACCCTTTCCCCAAAGCCAACCATGAATCAGGTGGTATATCACAGGCTTTCCCATGCAGGGTCTCTTAATCCTCACGGCAATCCTTCCTCATTGTTCCTGACGTGTAGATAAGCATCATTGCCATGATCACCTGCATCACCATCAACCTCGGAGATAACCTTTATACAATTAATTATATGCAGCGCATTGAGCTAAGTACCTTACGTGGATTAACACATTTAATTTTCATAATACACCTGTCAGGTGATTTTTCGTATTAGACCCATTTTACTGATGAGGGAACTATAAACACAGAGGCATATACATACAGGGTTCAAAGTCTGACCTGTGATTCAGACAAGATGTTGTCTTTCCCCAGCATACAACCCTGGTACATGGCTGAACGACGCTTCAGGCCTGAATTGGTCAAGGCTCAGCCAAGTCTCATATGCAGTGGCGACTAGTGCCCTGTAGCAGGCAGACAAACAGACTGAGAGCCTGCCAATCACCGGTGGTGGCTGCTGAAACTGTATGAGGTCAGCCAGAGCCTTGGACCACCAAGCCCAGAGATCTCTAAGGCCCCTGACTCCCCCTGCATTTAATGATTTCATTATTCCAGTCTTATTGAAGGTTTAGCAGAAGCCCAAATGGGGAATTTGCAAGATTAAGATAATAAGGGAACCGGTCCTGTTGGGGGGTAGGAGGTGACTATATGTTATTGAAGGGACAAAAAGGACAGAAAAGCACAAAAATACTAGTCTCGGTTGCCCTGTAAAGTGAAGCTGGGAAACCCTATTCCAAAGACATACCCCATGCAAATTCTGATCTGTACATAGACGCATTTGCTGGTAAAGATCAGATGTTCTGGTTCTATAAGCTGCAAATTCTATTCAGACACAGTGTCTCTCGCACCCACATGACAAGCTCTCTCCAGAGTGATAAGAATAGCTGCTCAGGACTAGAAGGAGTAACTTATTAACTGGTAATTAACATATCAAACAGCTACGCTTTCTAAAATGGTCTGTGTGATCCGCAGGGGTAACTGGCAGACGGCTGAAATCCTAACATGTGGTTGTAATTGCGGCAGACATGTCCTATCACTTGGAAAGAACAATCTAAAAACACTCCCGTTCTATTTATAAACAGACTATGACATTGTGATGTAACCTATATCAGTATTTATTTACTACAGGACAATGTATTCTAACATGACAGAGTAATTGGAAACTGGGTAATATGTTCCAGTAAGCTATAAAACTGGTTTTTTTTTTTAATATTTTTACAAAAGGCCTTAATGTGTTTTTATAGACTTATGTTATATGGTATGGTACAGAATAAGAGAAAAGGACCCAGACAGGCTTGTCTGAGTTACGATCAGGAAAGTCCTGATATCGCCAGCGAATGTAAGCTCTGGGTTGTGTTGCGAGCGGAGTGTCTCGTTACCAGAACAGTGAACTGTATTATGTGGCACAATCTGCTCCTTTCCTGCCATGCTAAGTTTATTCCTGTCAGGTTCCTGATTTCTTAATATATTTCCAATTTTCTCCCTCATCCCTAAAGTCTCCTATTTTATGTAGTCGTCAGAACCTTCCAAGCATCTATGAGAAAAACTCATTCTTTCCAAAAGCCTTGGCATCGCGTCCCGTGCTCGCTGGGGCTGCAATTTAGCATTAGCAATTTTCTAATGTATCATAAAGTCATCAGGATGGAGCTGGCCTCTGATGTAATAGGGCTGAGCTGAAGAAGGCAGGCCCGTTTCAGCCCCTCGTGCCTGGACGGCAGCATTAACACTCATTAGAATGCATTAACGTGCATTAACTACGGGCAGGGCCACGTAGTCATTCAAGCCAGGGGTGTTGCTCAAACACGCGATCTTGCTCCTCCTCTGAGCATTTCAGATGCACTCATTCCACTAAGAGAACTCATCATGGCCTTTGAGAACCCAGGAGGGTAACACTTTTTCTCTCTGTGCCGGATATCAGGGCCACTACAAATAGTCTAAAGGCCACTGAGTGTTTATCTCCACAAGTATTTTCAAATTTCTCAGTGAAAACCCTTCCCTGCCCCGCAAGCACCATCCTACTTGACTGTTCACAGGCCTCGCCAACATGTGAGTACCTCCTGTGTGCCCAGGACGGAGCCTTCCTCACATTATTTCTTTTTAAACCTCACGTAACCTAAAAAGAGATCTTTGAAAACTTTACGAAGAAGGAATCTGAGGCAACGAGAAATTAAGTCATGGTTCTTGACCGCAAGGAACAAAGAGTCTGCAGGAGGCACTTGTGCTAATCCCCCTTCTCTAGGGTTGACCACAACTAAGCCACACCACACAACTGCAAGCAGGAGTTGGGTCCTTCTTCCTGGAAGAAGAACAGACACACACACACATACTCCTCCATGGCTTGAGAAGGTGGGCACTATCTGGAGGGTCCCACAGCAAGATTACTGTCCTTGCTATGCCCCTAACAAGCTGAGTAGTGGATGACTAGAATGGTTATCTCTGGACCACAGTCTGCTGAAAGGTAAAATGGAGATGGGGGAGGATAGGAAGGAAAAAGATTAGAAAACCTCTGAGGCCCCCTTCTTCATAGGTAATCAGCTGATAGGGTAAGAAATGGTGTTTCCACCATGAATCCCCTGCATTTTAAGTAATTATTTACAGGACACCTAGCATGGAATAAGCATTGTGCCAGATGCCTAATCTATGCCTTATTTAATACTCAGGGAAATCAAATGAAGTAGCTGCTAACCTCATTTTTCATGGTAGGAAGAAGGCCTATCGGTGTAAGTAACTTGCTTGCAGATGGTGAGCTAGGACTTGGGAAGCCCAGATTCACACCCGGGTTTATCTGACTCTGAACCTGGGTTCCTCCTAACCATGCTACACTCGTGGGTCTCCGATGGGCTGATGCACCATGCTCTCACTTGACATTAACTGCCAGGACATTGACTTCAGTTTCTAAATGAATGAGAGCCCATGTTTTAAAATAAAATCCGTGGTGGAAGGAATTTGAAACTAGTTCAACTAGAATTTAAGCCCAAGACATACTCATGACCTACCTGGCCTTTCTGGGGAAGAATGCCCAGCACTTTTAGAGGAAGCATTGCAACGGAGAAGTGCTTTAAGTTGTTGCTTTTGAAAGGTTCTGAGGGGAAAAATAAGGGGGAAAGAAAATAGAAGGAAGAAGGGATGGACTATGAGATGACTGACTGACTGAAAAAAATAAGCAGGACTTGGAGACAGCAGAATTACAATCTTGACATTAGTCCCATATTAGTCCCTCGATATCATTATAGCCAAAAGGAATGAAAATAGAAGGGAGAGAAAAATCTCAGTGGGTCTTGCAATTTAAATTTGCCATGTAAGCTAATACTGTATATTTAGAGACTGAGCAGACAGGGTGGTTGGTGGCTCGGAGTATGTGTGGGGGTAGCTGTGCCAGCTAACCAAAGCAGACATTCATTAGAGCAAAATGTAGATTTCCATTTCTTGGCATCTGACATGGGCTCTTTCCTTGGAAAGAAATGTCAATTTGGCCAAAAGTGTGAAACCTACAATAAAAGCATTGGGACTGTGGATTTCATCTAGTCTGCACATTCCCACCCTTTTCTTTCCTACTGTGAAAACCCAGTTGAGATTGGGGGTGCTGAGTGGAGAGGTGGCCGAGGAACTGATTAAGAGATGGGATGATGGAAAGGGGGGCGGGGTGGGGGGGGAAGGGTAGGAAGAGGGGAGAATGGACTTCCAAATTTCCTATTTTCTTTTGGCTTTCGGTTACCATTTTCTCTTGCCCTCAAACTGCCCAACACAAGAAACCGACCACAATTACTATTTTGCACAGGGCTCTGAAGAATGGCAGCCTCCACAGACTTGGCACTGCCCGCCAGCCCTGCATGTGCTCGGCGCTCATCACGGAGTCTGTGGGTTGAATGAGCAACACTCCGGCTCCCAAGGCAGGGCGGGGAAGAGGCCTCCCGCGCTTTAAAACTTCACTCTGTTTGTTTCTTTTGTTCAATAGACTGGAAAGACTATGACGACAGAGAGCCCAGACACAAGGGACAGAGTGAAGTTTTGGAAGGCCTGCTGCAGCAGGTCCGGGCCCTTCATCAGCATTACAATTGCCGGGGTAAGGATAAAAATCTGTGCTGGGCCATCGACTGAGGTCTCGGTGGCGCCGGTAATTTTAGCAGTTTCCTAACTGGGTCATACCTTCTCATTCATCAGGGAGAGGGAGATATTAATATTTGTACATCTGGAATCACTTTACAGCACTATCTTGCTTTAACCCTTCCGAAGTGACTTCCCTCTCCTCTCTTCCCTCCCTCTCCCCCTCACTCCTTCTCTCTCCCTGTCGTCTTAGGAACAGTTTGAAAAGAAGCATAAGAAAAACAGCCCCTTCCATGAGTTGCTCTCTCTTTGAACTGTCCCTTCGCAGAGACTGCGTGGTGGTGCTGGGTGGCTGGGATAGTCACCCTCCAACTTTTCACCTCCAAGAGAAATTTCCTGAACATCCCTAAAGAAGCTAGACCAATTATAACAATAACAATAAAGCTTCATATCTATTAACAATATAGTTCCTGGTGCAATTTTACATCCATTATCTCTTTTTTATTCTCGCTTTGGCACTTACCACGGAAGCTCAGTGGTTTGCCCAAGGTCACAATGCCAGGAAAAGGCAAAATCAGGAGTCCAACCTGGGTTTTCTGGTTCCAAGTCTGGTCTTCCTCACACTTCACTTTCGTCTCCCATCCCAACATTGGGACTGGGCACTGAACTCACCTCTCACCCTGTATTTTAATCTGCCTCTGTACTACTGTTCCAGGGAAAGTAGACTACATTTTCTCTAGATTTTAGCCAACTACATCCTGAGATTCTCTGAGAAGCTTTTAAAAGCCTCTCTTCTACTGGGTCTGTTCAAATGGGACAGTGTCAGATTTCTGATCTGTGTAACCATTCTCGGAAGGGGCTGTTAGTTTTATTTGGAGAATTAAAGCCTCTATAAAGTTTTAATTTTCCAAACTCCCCATCAAATCTCCAACTATGCTGTCTAGATTTGGGGCACAACTGGACCAGCTGGGCAAGAAATCCACAGTTGAAAATAAAATGAAAGGAACTGCATTGGAGCCAGGTATAAAGAAACAGCAAAGAGTCACTCCCAAGGACTGTGTGGCTGTATAGCTGTGACAACGGAGCCTTCAGAAATGTTGCCTCTAGCTAGACATGTGGACAAGGGTTTGCAACAAAATCGTGTTCACCAAATGAATGACTCATCAGGAGAAGTGAATACACACACATTAGTCATTTGAGAAGGAAACCCAGGAGGGATTTCCATTCCCAGGTCTCTGGGAAGACTCACCCAGACTGAGACCTTCAACATTCACACTGACCTAAGCACACTCAGTTCTCAATTATGGAGAGCTCGTTTAAGTCAGCCAGTTCTTACCTAGGTTCCTTTCTTATCTTCTGCCTCTATCACTGCCCTGCCTATACGGCAGCAAAGGTATATAAATAAAGCAATTAGACTGATGATTCTTTGCAATTCATAAACCACTATGTGTGTTTGGTCTTTATCAGGGGGGAAAGCCGAAACTGCTCATGAGGATGGAGGATGTTTTTAAACATTATCTGAGGATTCACATGCTCTCTCCATTACTATTGCATTACTGTCTAATAATCAAGAAATGATTATCTAGAAGACCAATTATTTCTATGGTGCCCATTCAACTTCCATCACATACATGCTTTTCCCCTACAAGAATATACATAAATACACAATATCGGGGAAGATTTAAATAAGGCATAAGATAGAACTTCCCAAAAAGGAGGAATATTTTTTATGTTAAAGATACTATAATAGACCAGTGATCATATAAGACCAGTGGTCCTATAAGATGCACGCTGACAAGATTCTCTTGTCAGGTAAGTTTGGGAAACATTGTATTTTATATCCCCCTCTTAGAATATAAAATATACATTAGAATATTAAAGACTGGCTCGGCGCCTGTGGCTCAAGTGGCTAAGGCACCAGCCACATATACCTAAGGTGGCAGGTTCGAATCCAGCCCGGGCCTGCCAAACAACAATGATGGCTACAACCAAAAAATAGCTGGGTGTTGTGGCGGGTGCCTGTGGTCCCAGCTACTGGGAGGCTGAGGCAATAGACTCGCTTGAGCCCAGGACTGGAGGTTGCTGTGAGCTGTGATGCCACAGCACTCTACCCAGGGGAAAAGCTTGAGGCTCTGTCTAAAAAAAAAAAGAAAAAGAAAAAAAAAGAATATTAAAGACTAATGAAGAGACATATTGAATTCGGCTAAAGAAGCACTTTCTAAACCACTTTAGCCGTGTAAAACATTTTTCACAGAATTGGTATTCCAAGGCACAAACTTTAGGGAATGATGACCTACAACCTGCTAAAATAGAACAAATTCCCTCACGTAAAAAAAACGATTCTGAGAAGATTTAACATAACAGTCTAAAAATTTAAAAGGATAAATTCAGCGTAATATAAGTATTACTTACAGAGGAGTACAAAATTATTATTTAAAATATGCAACTACATTGAAATACTGTGTAGTTTCTTGGGGACACAAACCTTTACAAACTTTACAAATAGAAAAAATAATTATTTCAAACCCAAGCTCTACCACGTGCTAGCCATGTGTTCTTAGGAAAAGCATTTAACCCCTCAGAATGATCACTTCTTCATCAACAAAATTAATCATAATTAATATCTGTCTGACCTGATTCTTATCAAGAGTCAATTAGCTCATGAATTAAATTCACCTGGCACAGGGTGGGCTGCTTGCAAACTGGTGCTGATTTTACTTCCCCTGTTCTTCCAGAGGAAGAATGGGGCTACTCCAATGCACCTAAGATACTCACTAAATATATAGCATATTCCAAATCTAAAAATAAATAGGGGGTGCCAAAGCCCCCACATTAATTTCTGCATTAACTGGTCACAGCTGATCTGTATGCTCAGTATTGGGATGAAAGTTCAAGGGCAATGTTGAGCTGAGTACGCATGACTGTCCCTCGAGCACGGCTTTTTTCGGTACCATACTCAGGCCTCCTCTTACCACTTTCCAAGACCTGGTTCCTTCTTGTCGTTTGCTATGTCATCCATGCTCTTGGCTTAGTCCCTTATTCTGGTGGAACCTTTCCCTCTAGTTCATAGCTTTCTGAGAGGATGCTTAAGATCAAATTTAGGGGGCCATTGCATGGCTAACGACATACTGACCCTACTTACCATCTATTCAAGGGCTTGGGTAAGTACAGAATTCTTGGGAGAAATAGTATTCCTTGCCATTTTGAAGGTGCTGCTTCGCTGGCTTCTAGCTTTCAGGGCTGAGAAATCTGCGGCCACTCTGATTCCAGAGTTTCTATATGAAACCTTTTTTTGCTTTTTTCTCTGGAAGATTTTAAGGTTTCTTTTGTCTTCCCTGTTCCAAAATGCCACTGTGATGTGCTTTAGTATCAGCCGTCTCTCGTACTAGGCACTTAGTAATTTCTTTCACTATGAAAATAATTCAATTGTGAGACATTTTCTTAAATTATTTCTTCCCCTTCTTTTCCTCTCCTCTCTTCTACCACAACTCTTGTTATTCAGCTGATGAATCTCCTACACCAGTCCTTTAATTTTTCCTTGTCTTTTTTTCCTTCTAGGTTCCAGCCTCATATTTTTTTATTCTACTTTCTTGGAGATTCCATCAGCTTTATTTGCTAAACCCCCTATTGGGTTTCTCAGTTTTCGATAACATATTTTTAATTCCCGATTGCTCTCTTTTTTTCTCTGATGGGTCTTTTTTACAGACACCTGTTCTTTTTTATAAGGAGGCAATATCATCTCTTTTTTTCTCAGATTATTAAAAATAGGCTTCGTTTCAGTTTATATTTTCTTTGGGGGGCATAATCTCTCTTTCCTTTAAGTTGTTCTTTTATCTATTTATATTTGGCCTTCTTATTTCATCTTAGATGTTTTCCTCAACTGCCTGAATATCCTTGGATGTTTCCTCAGGTTAAGAGAAGGGAAATGATCGGCCTGGTGCAGTGGCTCACACCTGTGAGCCCAGTACTTGGGGAGGCTCTGATGGGAGGATCCCTAGAGGCCAAGAGTTCAAGAGAAGAGAAATCAGCAGCCATTGGGAGGCTCTAAGCATGTGTAGAAGACTCTTTACTTACAGCCTTCGCCATAGGGAAATCTAGCACGACCTTTCCCGTTGGGAATACCTCTAGGCATGTTCTCCTGGTCAAATTCTCCAGAGAAGGTTCCTCCAGGGTCCTGCATAAAGGGTATAGGTTTGGGGACCAGTGTTCCAAGAACCCAGTGGAGAAGTATTACCTACGAAAACTTTTCCTTCAATCCACCTGCGCCACCACTGTCACCCCATTTCCAACAGCACCTGATGTCTCTTGCTCTAGACACCTCCCTTGTTTCCTGTTTTTACTTTAGTTTTCGTTATTTGCTTTCCAGAGAATCAGCCACTAGCTTTCTTCTACGGTGGAGAAAGGACATCGGTCTCGTTATGCAGTAGAGAAGGAGATTGAAAAGTCTAACCGTTTTTAGCCTTCCACAAATGCCCCTGATTTTTAGCTCGTCCTCACCCCTCACTGCCAGCAGTCCCCAGTGCCCACGAGGTGAATCAGGCTGCTTCTCAGCTTTCTCCTGCTGGCGTGGGCTTCATCTAACTCAAGTCTGTTAAACCCACCTGTCCATCTGCTTTCCAGCGACCAAAATGTACGTGCTTTTATCTCCTTTCCCATTCTTTTGTCTTCACGGATTTATGTTTTTCCCCCCTTAATCTCTACTCTGTTTTTAGTGAGGTTTTGCGGAAGAGTGGTATATGTAATGAGCATGTTCGCCATGCAGTATTTAACCAGAAGTCCCAGCAGCATCGTTTTCAAGTATCCGAACGCCTGTTCAAGTCCGGGGGGGAAGTGCTTTTGTTTTTTTCTGCCAGGAATAACTATTACTGGCAGACGCTTGAAACTGACATGAATACTTGTGTCAGTCAGCTGTTCCTATGTAACCATAGGCAGAGCCACGCTGGGCCTCCATCCTGGGCCACCTGCCCAGGTCTCTATGCAGCCTTACCTCCAATTGCAGTGAGAACATGGTCCATCTCATCGCCTCGCAGGTAGAAGTGTCCCAGTAAATATTTAGTAAATACACGTCTCGGGTTCCCTGGGTACTGGTTTTTCAAGCTGGAGCAATTCATTTCATTTCTCGGTCTGTTTCTTCTCCTAAATAATGAGGCTGATTATCATCCTTACTCCTACAACTATTTTTATAAGCCAACATACATAGTGAATAAAGTGCCCCAGAATATTAGCAGTGGTTATATGAAAGACGATATGAATGGGTTTTTTTTTCTATTTTCCAGACTTTTTATGACATGCTTCCTTTAATTTTATAATAAAAAAAATCAATGAAATATGTAGACTAACAAGGACAGCTTTTCCATCATTAAGAAGTAGTACATGAACACTAAAAGGCAACAGGGGGAGGGGAGGGGATAGCAAAGAATTGGATTCCATTTCTTTTTATTCGACCTTACAATACATCACTCACTAACTGTACATCTACCGTGTTTCCCTGAAAATAAGACCTACCCAAAAAATAAGCCCTAGCAGGATTTCTATGCATTTGATAAATATAAGCCCTACCCCGATAATAAGACCTAGTGATGAGTGTGGATAGCCACGCCATGCATTTCAGCACCGCGGAGCAGTAAGGAAGACCAGATTACATTTTATCTGCCACAGCTCCTTTCTCCCAGCCCTTCGCACTTGGGCGGGTGCACATGTGGTAACCGCGGCCCCAGGCATCCTATTGCACACGTGCCAATGGCTAGGGGAAAGGAGTTCACGCATCACTAGCGCCAGCCCCACCAACAAGGTCGGCTCCCCCTGTCAGGTTCCAGAAGAAGATGACTTCACTGTATTTGAATAAATGGAGATTGTTGTATTATACTTAATAAAAATAAGACATCCCCTGAAAATAAGCCCTAATGTGTCTTCTTGAAAAAAAATATATACAAGACAGTGTCTTATTTTTGGGGAAACATGGTAATTGGCTTCCCTTGTGGCTATAAATATTACTCGTCCTCAACATTTCTGAGGAATTGTTCATTAATTGAGCTAACTGTTGGCATCTTAAAGTATAACAGCTTCTTATAGGAATAAATGAGCTGAATCCCTACTGAGGATAAGTGGCACTGAGGGGGCAGGGGAGAAGATGGGAGGAAGAAGGAATCGGTGGTGTTAGTCTGCCACATGGGTTACACTATTTTTTTCTATGTTCCAGAAAGTTCAAAATTACAAACCACAGGCCGAAAGCAGTCCGTCTCAAGGAGCCTGAAACACCTATTCCATTCCTCCAACAAGTTTGTGAAGACCTTAAAACGGTGGGTCCAATGTAGTTTTTCCAGGAAGTCTTAACTTCTCAAGAAGGAGCTGGTTGGGGTTCTGAATGGAAACTGGGTAGAAATTTATTATTAAAAGAAAGAAGTTTATCTTTCTTCAGAGAATTTGGGCAAGATAGTAATTTCTCTGTGTTCTAGCCAGTAAATTTATGATTACTTAGCAGGAATATGTTCCTAGGTATATTTTAAGCTCATCTTTTATCATGTCCAAAAAAATAAAAAATAAACTTTTTCCAAGTCTGGTAGAGGAGACGGTTGAGGACAATTTTTATTTTCTTTTTTTCTTTTTAGGGGACTCTACATAGCCGTTATATTTTATTACAAAGACAATATCTTAGTCACCAATGAAGATCAAATACCAATTGTTGAAATAGATGATTCTCATACCAGTTCCATTACACAAGATTTTCTGTGGTTCACAAAGGTATTCTGAGTTCTGATTTCCTTTTTCCCCACTTTGTACCAATGTTTCTGCAAGGAATCTCAGAAACCTTAGTTGACAGGGGTCTCTGGAGAGCAAGGTTTGGAGGTAAAAGTTAATTATTGCAGAAGTCCCCCTCAACCCTACTATACCCTGTCTTAGAAAAAAATAAACACCAAAACAAGGGGGTGGGTAGGAGAATGAACAAGTGGGGAGAGGGGAGGCAGGAGGGGATGGGGAGTCATGGTGTATGGCACACCTTTGGGGGGTGGGACACAATTATAAGAGGGACTTTACTGAACAAATGCAATCAGTGTAACCTAACTCTTTGTACCCTCAATGAATCCCAAACAAAAACAATTAAAAATAATAAATGCCAAAGTATTGTCTACACTCCAGTTTCAAAGCAAAAAGGCTTACACCCTGTCAGATTGTGTCTCCACTCTTCTGAGTTATGGGATCATTTGGCAAAGACTAAAATGTAGATCTGGCTGTTTCATTAGCATTCAGATCTTTTTCCAGTTGGACCGAGATCAAAAAGTTGTTTCGCGTGTATCTGAAAATGGACCAGAGAACAAACATCAGGGGTCAGGTTTCCTTCTCCCTGCTTTGCTTTGAAGCCACAACCTAAATCATGGACTGGCTTGGATGATGATACGACCTCGTGACTTCTTTTGCAGCTGTCTTGTATGTGGGAAGATATAAGGTGGTTGAGGCAAAGCGTACCTACCTCCATGTCCTCGTCCACAGTGCTGCAAACTCGGCAGAAGATGCTTGCAGCAGCCGCCCAGCTACAGGTGAGGGCCCGGGTTCTGATCCACACTCCCAGGGAAACTTCTGCAAAAGTGGACAGTGCCGTTTCCAATCCCACCTGGAACAAAAGGAGGCTGGGTGGGCTCCTTCCACTTTACATCCCCAGGCACGTGAATGCTTCTTGGACAGCTTGAGCTGCATACCGGCTCATGCAGGGAAGCTGTGCATTGGACAATCTCCTCCAAGGGGGTCTCTCTGGAAAGGCTGTGAATAGCCCTCCAAATCAGGACTAAAAAGACGTGAATTCTAGATTTGATGTTAATTAGTTAACTCTTTTCTCCTTTCATCGCTTGCAAAATAAGAGATGTGTATCATTGGAAGAAGGCTTGTTACTCTCCATCCCTGCCACATCTCTGCGCGTGTGGAAATGGAGAAAGAGACCAGCCCAAGTCCTGAGGAGTTTCTTAGTGCGGTACTTTTGGTAAAGCATAAGGACTTGTGTACATTTTTTTGTTTAGTTTTAAAAACAAACAGAAAACAACTCTTAAAAGATTTAGAGATCAAGATATCTTTAGTCCTGAATTTATTCATCCTTCCATAGTATCAATCAAATCACATCAAGTCCCCAATCTCTGTAGGTTACAGGACTCTTCCTAGAAAAGGCACTGAATTCTAACCAAGCTCTCTGGGTTTTCCTGCCATTGTTTTCTAGGATTAACAGAATTAGTGGTTCTTAGTACAGAAGAACATCTGCTACATGGAGTTGGGGTGCTTAGGAGATTGCTGAGCCTTTATCAGTGATGGGTATCACCAACAAAGCTGTCGGTGACCTCACCCCCAGAAACATACATAACAGGAATCTATTTATGCTGTGTTTGGCCAGCCCAGCCCAGCCACAGTATACAAATAGGGTTCCATTAACAAAACGAAAACTTATATGGCTCCACTCTCACCTACAATTACAGGAATTTTCTTCACTTGAACCCCCGCCATCATAACAATTCAGCCCTCTTCAATGAGAGGAATTATTGTGTTGCTATTATAATTAATTCTGAAATGCAAATTTGCCCCTCTGGGTGATACGCTATTACATAGGTGGTTACTGCCCTGTGTGTTCCATGACATTCCAGAAAACAGTGTTCTTCATTTCAACTCTTGATTGCAGAATCTTCTCCTCCAACCCAAGGAGAAGTTCTTGGAGCTGGGCCCTGATAACTAGGCTGAACTCAAAGTGCGGCTTCCTTTCATGACTGACCAGTTGAGTTGGACCATGCCGCTGTATCTCAAACTACTCTTTCTTTAGGATAAAGTACATTACCAGGGGACTCAGACTCCTCAGTGGACCCTCCCATTAGCCCACCACACAACCCAGACATGCCTGGATCTCGACTGAACAACTTTAGAATGTTAAGTGGGGTTCTTTATTATGTGTTTATTGGAGGCTTCCTAGAGCACTCTCACCTGATACCAGTAACATGAGAAGGATCAGGCTGTTACAAGCCACTGCAGCCAGACCCTGAGGGATGACACCATGGCCACTGTGACCCTCCTCAACTACTCCATTGCCATGGATCTTGGATTTCCTCAACCCCCAAATCTATTGACTCTGCCATTTGTCATCCTGCATCAGCCTACTTCTCAAACCATTTCCCTCCTTGTCCAGCTTAGATTCCTTGGCCCATTTTAATCACTTCCTTGAAAATATTCTACATTTCCTCTCTCTTTGTTATTTATTTGGAAAAATCCCAAGCCTGGATGAATCCAGCATGCCTGTACTGAAGTCGTTGTACCTTGTTGCAGAAAAATCACAAAAGAAGGCTGACTGGTTCTCTGTTAAATTTATGACTACAGTTCTCACATGTAATGTTCCCTGGTGGTCCCGTTTCATTTCTCTACTAAATTTACTCTCTCACACTATAAAGCAGCTATTTAAAACCTTCTCCATTCTCCTACATCCTTTCCCCTTCCCCACGCTCTCCATCCTTATCTCAGGTGATGACTTCACTGTCTAATTCATTAAGACAAAAGGTGAATTCATGATTTTTCCACTGCCCCATTTACAAACTCCTTGCGCTTTCTCCCACTTCTCTTTCTTCCTTCCTCTTCCAACGGCTAAGTCTCACTCCTTCTTCCACAAGTTCATTCCTCCACGTGTGCTCTGCATCCCATCTCTTCCTTCCTATCTTCCTTTAAAAATATTCAAGTCGCTCCAATTTCACCTGCCCCCAAATTTCACCCCCTATCCCTTCAGCCACTAAATTATCTCTTTTCTCCTCCTTCCACCCAGACTTCTTCAAAGGGTTGCCTCCATCCTCATTCCCCACTGGACTGCTCTTCCCATCAGTTCTCAGCACTTGCTCTGACTTGTGCTACCATCATGTCTACAAAACCGCTCTCTGAAGACACCAGTGATCAGAGGCAGATAATTCTAATGCAGCTGGACTTTCAGGACTCCTCACTTGTGAGGAGTGAGTGAGCCCCCGTGAGTGTAGGATTCACAGTGTTTTATGTGGAGAGGGGAAGTCGGGTTGCCATTAGAAAGCGTTTCTGGTAAACTGCCTAAAGAAATTTCAGGGAGAAAAGGAGATCCAGAATTCCGAATATTCTTGTATTTACTGGGCTGGGGGTAGGTGGAGGAAGATTTATTTTATCATTCTAAATACATATTTATTTTTACACTGACTTTTCCATTTGTAATTATCTATTCTTGTGTTAACGATGGCTCCAAAATTGCATGGTTCAGGATTCCACAAAACCTAGATCCATCCCTGCCAATGATTTTGGTTTCCATTAAATCCAATCCTACAATCCTTGGAGGTCATTTTCACAACTGGCATCTCAGCAGCCTTTGATATACTTAGTCCTGCTCTCCTTTGTAAGTTACCATGTCCCTTGGCTTCCACTCTCCTAATTTTCTTCCAACTTCACAACCTTTCTTTCTTAGTCTCCTTTGCTAGCACACGAGCTGTGTCCTCTGCTTAGAATCCTCTTCTTCTACCTCTTTGCCTTGCTAATTCCTACATTATCTTTCAGGGATCAGCTTAAATTTTTTATACATCATCAAAGAGCCTTTCTCTGGTCTCCTGATTAAGTAGATCCCTCTCATAAGTGGCCTTCTTGCAGAACAATGGTCATAATCCCATCAGTAAATTATTTATCTTACTGTCTGCTTAGTGACCCACTTGGACTGTGAGTTCTTGAATTAAGGGAGTTATAGTTACCACTATATCCCCTTTGCCTGGCGTATGGTAGGCTCTCAGTAAGTACAGGATGCATAAATAAATGTATTTTTCAGTCTAACCCCATGGGCCTCAAATATCAGATTTTTGGGAATCCCTATCTAACCAAAGGGAAAAGGACCACAGGAATGTGTCTTGCGCCATGGTTAGCACCTAGATAGTTCCCTGGTCTGGTCCTGCACAGTGACCAGAGCCTCACAGTCCTCAATCAACTGCCATCCCTTACAGTACCTCTGTCAAGGCCTGAGCAATGTTAGGCATTCTCTTCTCTCTATGTTCCTAGACAAATAAAAAAGAGTTGCTTTCATCATTTTTTTTTTGCAGGACCTATTACCCAAACTATTTACTGGTCCCTAGTGTGAAAATGTCTGGAAATATTGAAAACATCTTTTTGGGGGGGGTGGAAGGGAGCATAAGGGTAAGGTGCAGGAAAACTTTTCAAAATGAGAAGAAAAAACTGTGGATTTGTAAATACTTAATATTTTGTGTCATTTTACGAAATTGTTTACAGTATGCTAAGGCAAATAAAAATGCAACATAGGTAACTTGATTGGCATCAATCATACATAAAGCCTGGTGACTTACCTCTAGGCTATCTCATTTTATTCTCCTCTCTTTTCTGATTTTACCTCTACTACCTGATTACTAGTCAGGTCTAAAGCCTCTGAAGTTTCCCTCTGCTTCCAGCCTTAACACCCTCTGATCCATTCTCCACACTTCTGCCAGAGTAACCAATTTAAAAGATTCTGAAGGCATTCTCTGACTTAGGCTCCTTATAACATGGCCCAGGGAGGCCTTAATAGTGATCTTTCTCCCCCTTCTGAGTCCACAGCATCCTGGCTTACCTACTTTACCGAGCGCATCAGCCACTGTGCAATTGCTGTCTTGCTTTCCAAGTTTCTGCTCTATCATGAGGTCTTTTAACATATAATAATAAATAATAATAATAGTGAAATGACTATTTACATTTAACAGAGGAGGTGCCAGGCACTGTGCCAAGTGCTTTACAAATTCTATCTCCTTTAATTTTCACCACAGCCTAATGAGAAAGTACTATTACTGGTATTCCTTTAACAGACGATAAAGCTGAGGCCTAGAAAGATTCCTTTGTGCCCAAGTTTGCACACATAGGAAGTAGCAGAGTTTGGATTCAAATCCAGATTTATATGACTCCAAAGCCCACATTCTTTCTAGTACTTCATCATCTTATTGTGTGTGAATTTACAAAAAGCAGACAAACTTTTAAATAGAAGACACTGTCCACATTATAGTAACAAAGAAAAAGGACAAGTCTATCGTGCATCATTAGAAGTGCCTTTAAATTTTTATTTCGGACAAGATGAAGTGTGCATTAATTATTTTATTAGTTAATTCATGGAAACTGTCTAGGCTAGAGGGGAGACAAGTATCTGTCAGCATTTGGCCAAAAAAAAAAATCTGATGAGAAAACCTGTAGGTGACCAAGAGCTCACGTTGTTTTTCTCTCTCTAAGGAAAATGGCAGAGGCCTCAAGAGGGAGACGTGTACACTGTTCTGCAATCCATTGTGAAGCATCTAAACTACTTACCCACAAAAGACAGTAATAATCTGACATGATAGCTTATATGACATTAAACTTTCCTCCTCCATAGCCTTTAGAAATGAGTATTAGTAAATAAGAGCAAGGTAACAACTTATGAACACCTGTATGTCTTTTTTGTTTATCTAGGGAAAAATAGATTTTCACCAAATGTTACTCTTTTTTTTTTCAGGGCTTCTTATCCTTACTCTGGACTTCCTTCAACTTTCCATGTCACCCCAAGCTTAATATCACACCTTGGTCTAGGGCTTATTGATAGTCCTGTGATTTGTTCTGGTTATCACCTAGATGCATTCCTGTTAGTCACTGGGTGGCCCTTGTTTCTCTTCATCTTTTGTAGGATCACCAGGGGCCCAGGTCATTTAACTTCTGTTCTATAGCATGACAGGTATTAACATAGTCTACAGTCTCTTTTTCAGATCCTAAAGAACCCTGAATTTGACCCCTTGGACCATGGTTGCAGTTTATTTTCACAATAATATCCTACTTGGGTTCTCCCCAAAGCTAGCTCTCCAATGCAATTTGATGTCAAATGAAAATTTCCCAAAAATTCCTAGTTCTTTCTTAATTCATCCCATTTGAAAACTTAGCCAAAGCTGATAATGAACAACTAACAATAACTTTAAGTGAAATGACCACCTCAATCTGTGTCTACCCATAAGCTTCAGTTGAAAGTGAACTGATTTTCTAATGTCTTAATATAGTATGTTAACATAGTCAACAAAAGTTCCTGATCTCTAACTATGTGACAGGCACTGTGCAAGTAAGGGACCCAGAGACACAGAGGTGAAACAACCATGATCTCATGACACACACATACAGATATAGGCAGTAAAGGCAGAGACATGCTAAGATTGACATTTGTACAGGAAGCAGTAGGGGACAAAAGAGGGGATGTAAAGTCTGCCTCACAGAGTTAGGAAAGTCTTCCCAGAGCGGGTGAAATCTGGGCTGGGTCTTAAAAGGGAGTATAAGCTAGGATGGGATTCTGATTAAAGCATTAAAGAAAGTGCATACCCTACATTGTATCAAGCTTGAGAGTTTACAAAGCACTTTTTCATGAATTCTTTGATTTAATCCCACAAATACTCAATTATCCCTCAAATACTCAATAAGGTAAATATTAGCGTAATGAATGTCTGAGCGGTAATGACTTTTAATTTTAGAAGATGAAACTTAAGGTAGAGAGGATAAATAATTTTTCAGGAGTCCAACAATTAATGAATGGCAGCCAGCCCTAAAATTTAACACCAAGTAAAAGCTTAATAGCAATGGTAGGCCGGAGCTGACTTGTACTGACTTAGGAGGGCCAATTGTTAAATATTCAGGAATTTTGAAAGCCTGTGTCAAAGTCTTGGTAGCTTGAAATCCACTCTAGCAGGAGTATTTACACCACAGAAATTGGCATGTATAACAAATCAGTCCCTTTTTATTCTAGTTAGTTTATCAGTGTTACACAGCTTCCTAGCAGCAAACTTCTCTATGTAAAACTATAATACTGGGCAATGCCTGTAGCTCAAAGGAATAGGGCGCTGGCCCCATATGCCCAAGGTGGTGGTTCAAACCCAGCCCTGGCCAAAAACTGAAAAAAAAACCCAAAAAAACAAACAAAAAAAACCCCATAATACTTGGCTTGGTGCCTATAGCTCAGTGGCGAGGGCGCAGCCACATACACCAGAGCTGGCAGGTTTGAATCCAGCCTGGGCCTGCCAAACAACAATGACAACTACAACCAAAAAATAGCCAGGCATTGTGGTGGGTGCCTGTAGTCCCAGCTATTTGGGAGGCTGAGGCAGGAGAATCACGTGAGCCCCAGAGTTGGAGGTTGTTGTGAGCTGTGACACCACAGCATTCTACCCTGGGGCAACATAGTGAGACTCTGTCTCAAAAAACAAACAAACAAACAAACAAACAAACAAAAGCAACTATGGTACTGCATAGGGCTTGACTAAAAGCCATACCCAGCCCAGATTTCACCTTTGCTGAGAAGACTTTCTCAATTCTACGAGGTAGAATTCACCATCCCCTCTTTTGTCCCTTACCACTTCCCATACATACTTCCATCTTAGCAGATCTCTGGCTTTACTGCCTATGTCTGTGTGTGTGTCATGAGATCGTGGTTGCTTCACCTCTCTTTCCCTGGGTCCCTTCCTTGCACAGTGCCTGTCATATAGTAAAATTTAGAAATAAATTATTGGCAAGAAAAAAATCTAATTAGGCCATTAAGAAAATAATAATCTTGCCGAGTTAATATATACACCATGTCAGTAATTGTGTATGAAATTCCGAACTTGTTATGTGACTAGTCTTTGTGAGAAAGAATAAAAGATTTAAGACACGGTCCCTATCTACCTGTGAGGGGACATCCCAGCATCTTCATAGATATGGATAGTCACCCCCCGGCTCCTTCATGTTTAAATTATCCGTGTCACCTTCACAAATTCCTCTTCTACTTTTCCTCTCATGCTAATAGGGCATTTTACCACCATTTATGTGAGCTCACCAAAATAAAAACTGTGAGCTCTGGAATAATTCATAATTTTTAAAAAATCATAGATACTTAAAACAAGAGGAGACGCTTTCCTATTCATTCAGTGTTCTAGATTAGGAATCTTCAACCCCTGCATGTTTGTAAAACTCCTGTTTATTTCAGTAACAGTTACCTAGGCCGTTCCACATTTAAATGTGGATCCTCCCTTTCCTACCTTTCTAAAAGTATTGTCTGCCTCAGTTGACCCAGCTCATGAGCAAATTTAACAAACTTTTAAATAAATGGAACCCCCTGAAATGCAGATAAGTCAAACCAGGCCAATCTTCTAATTAAAGTATCTTGAAGGGAATGTGTAGTCATTTGGGGACCTGTACAATGTGCTACATTGTCAATTCACCTCTTCATTTTAAACAAACCCCACCTCATACCAGCTTACTGTAGATCTCTTGAGAACTCCACAAGTTGCATACTTTAAATATCAGGCATTTTTCTTTAAAACATCTGGGATTCTCTTCAAGTGCTGGTAACTGAGGTTTATGTGCTGGTGTGTCTATGTGGGTAAGAGATATTTACAGATATTGAATTTGCTTAAAGAAAACATATTTGGGGGGCCTCTTGCTATAATCCTTGCAGACTCATGAAGACATTTTATTGGACCTTCTGTTAAGTATATTTCTATGATGCCACATATTCCAGGTTTAAGTGCAGAAAAAAGCACCCCCGCTTCTCAGAAATCACATCATTATTTACAGTGTCTTTTGCTGCAGTTGTGTTGCTTTGTTTGCACAACATCTAAGCTACCAGTAATCTATTTGTTTCTAGAATTTACTTGGAACACACAACTTGGGAAGAGTTTACTATGAACCTATTAAAGATCGACATGGAAATATACTCCTAGTCACCATCAGGGAAGTGGAGATGCTTTATTCATTTTTTAATGGCAAATGGATGCAGATCTCAAAGCTGCAAAGTCAGAGGAAATCTCTATCAACACCCGAGGAGCCAACAGCCTTAGACATTTTACTGATAACCATCCAGGTATGGAGTTGTTGTTGTCGTCGTTTTAATTTCATAATGTTTTTGAAATTTCAAACACAATCATTGAAGCCCCAGTGAAATATTTCAAGAGCCACTGACATATACAGGGATGGAGTAGAGAGGATCCAGGGACGTGTTGCTTGTACCCCACACATAGGAAAGATGCAGGACTTGATTTTTATGCATCACTCTCTACATCTGAAACTCATCAAGCAGTACAAATCGTGGGTAACTTGAAGATGCCCTGACCAGTGAATCAATGAGGAACACTGTAACACAAAATTAAGTAGGGCATCAATAGGTAGTATAATCAAACATTAAACTAATGCCTGAATGGATTATAATAACAACACATTTATAGATCATACATGATACTTTGAACAAAATCACTCTTATATGTATTTATTCTTGCTTCCTCCTTATAATACTCTCTTGGGACAGATAAGCATAGTTAAATCCATTTTAGGAAGGAAAGAACTGGGACTCAAGGAAGTTAAGTCATATATGTCTATACAAAGAGACAATGTAATGACTCCAACGAAGTCTCAATGACATTCGACTCTTTGTTTGCACAAGCCCCTCCCAGGCCCTGGCAGAGACTCTTAGCAATGCAGCATTCATGATTTTGTATTCTTTTCTGGTAAAAAAGGCACCAGTAGCTATATTAGCTTCAGGCTCCTCAAAGCTTGGATTTGCCCTTCGGAAAAACAGCAGAGCTGACGTTCAAGTCAAATCTTCTGACTAGAAGCAGGCTTCTTTCTGCTACCTTACATCACGCTCTGAGGTAGGAGCTCAGGTTTTAGTGAGTGAGGCGTGGGAGATTAAACAGAGGATGAAAGACCCCACTGAGGCCTGAATAGCCACCTAAATTCAAAATCTAGGCAGCTCCCATTCAGACTTCAGCCTGCGTATTGGAACCTGGACGCCACGTCTGCTCCTGTACCCAGTGCTCTCTCCCGGCCAGCACGCTGCCTCACGTTCTCATGTGAGCATTGACTTCAAGCTGTTTCTTTTTCTTTTTCTCTTTCTTTTCTTAAACCCAGTGAGAGTGATGAATGATACAGAACTCTCCATTTAGGTAGAAAAGCTGGCCGTATCATCTGCATTGAGCTTCTTAGAACTTAGCATATATCCACAAGAGCTAATCTGGAGTGAGAGGGAAAGGAAGGGCCCAGTCACACAGAAACAAGCTAAATCCAAGCCTCAGCTCCAAGAGCCACTCATGATCACCCTAAACAGCTAACTTGGCACCTTACTTTCATTACCCACCAACGGGTGGCTAATATTAATGCCATAATCCCACCTTTTAATGACTTGCCCTGGCCCAAACCAGGACAAAGTCCAGTGTAGCAAAGGTAAGCTAATTGTTCCAAGCCAATAGCTCTGGATTTGATTTTCTGGAATTCAGGTTCTTAGGAAATCGATAGTGTGTTCATGTGGGAAGGAGGTGGGGGCAGGGAACACAGGCACATCCGTGGCTCCCCTCTTCACCTCTTCTAAGCAAGTGCTAAAAGAAACATTTTAAAAAATCATAATAAATTGAGCTTTTACAGGGTGACTAATACACTAATCCCCTATAGGGATAAACTGGAGTCTGGGCTACCTTTGCTCCTAGAAGCACAGCACAGGCCTCAGCATGATATAATACCTGGTCTCTCCCAGACTTATTACGTTAAAAATGTGTTACAGGTGCAGAAAAATTCCAATCTGGTGAAAGGTTGTTAGAGAAGGAGACCAAAAATAGAGGCAGGATCAGGTTTCCACACAGATCCAAGTGGAAAATTTACCCCCGCTGACTGGCACATTCCTGCTTGATGTCATTCCCACCCACCCCCTCTCTCCCGACTCCTCCCCCCACTTTTGGTCTCTCCCCTCCTTCCCATCCAGGTCTTACACTGGAAAGGAAATGGGGGGAAAAAACTATGAGGGCTGATATCCAGTCCCTCCAAGACTTAGAATTTAATTATGTTAGGAGTCAGCACTGCCAATTCGACACGAAGGGAGAGATAGGTGTTGGTGGTGCTGAAAGCAGACTGGGCGATTTCCACAATAAGAGGCCACAGACCACTCTCTATTCTCTGGGGCAATGGAGAGATGACCACCAGGCTTTCTGATTAGAAACCTGGGCTTCTTTTGGCTACAGTCACATCACACTCTGGGGCATCACTGTGAACTCAGGCTGACTAGGTCTTACTCCTGAGCCCACCCTTTCTGGTTATGTGACTAGAACATATTCTTTAGAGTCTCATCTCTTGCATTTCCAGAAGACCCTACCTACTTCATAGGGTTCCAAAGATGATTAAGTGAGTTAATACATAAAGCATTAGAAGAACAGCACAAAGTACTCAATAAATGCTAGTAATTTTTATTTCTTTTTGGAAAAATTCAAGCAACGCTGAGCTCCTCTTGGACACACTCAGTCCATCCTCTTCTCTTCCCTGCTCCCCTAGACCTCTGGTACTAGCCCAATCACCCTGTGGGACATTTCATCACTCTCTCTACCTTTTCATATGTAATAACCAAGAAAAAGCTGTATCCAGATGATATAATCCACAATGGGATTTTTCAAAACAGGCAAGGGCTTTAACAAAATCTGGACCCACAACTAATCTATCCATCTCTAGGGCTCCAGGGAAACTCCAGGGTCCAACTCTCTCAAATTAATAACCCTCTCAAGCCCCAGACCTTAGAAACAAGCCTCTCTCATATGTCTGCAAAAGAGAGACAAATTCTGCTCACACTTACTTGGGAAGGAGAAGAGAGTTATTACGGACAAGTTAGAGCTCCTCTGAGCAAACTAATTGGCAGGGTGAGCATTTCCAAAAGGGAGGCCCCTCTCAGGTGCTGACTTACTCTGACCAGGCCCTTCCGGGATCCCTTCTCTCACTGGAAGCCTCACATGTGAAGTTCTCTCTGCAGATAAATCTCTCACCTGTGTACTATATATACAAGTTTGTAACACTATCACATTTTTTATATTTAATCCTCATGCATACTCAGTGCAGTTGAGGGAGAAAGTTTGTGTCCAGTCTGCAGATGAAGCCATGGATTTCAAAGGCCACGGTTGTATCAGCCAAAACACAGCAGACGAGGGACCAGGATGCACGTCTCTGACTCCGGGTGCCCTTCCCATTCCACCGGGCTGCTTTCCGTGCCATCTCCCCTCCTCTGCTCTGCATCCTTTTTGTACAGTGTGATCCTAGGGAAGCTGTGGTGAAGTTCGGCTTCCATCCCCTCCATCTCTGCTTTCCTTCTCTTCTCCTCCCGCCTTCCTCATCACCTCCAGGCACCCAGTGTTGTCTTCCTGCACAGTCGGTGCCCAATAACTCTCTGCCTTTTTCTGCTTTTTGCCAGCGCATTCCAACTCTTTCTACCCAGAGGCAGCTCCTCTAAACATTGGGATCAAAAACTGCAGGAATCAGAAAGACTGGGAGACGTGGGCCAATTAGGCTGGACTTAAGAACCAAGTGGGTTCACTTAAAAACTTGCTCACCAACGTTCATAGAAGCATTCTCCATGACAGCCGAACAGTCATGGTCTTTAGAAACAGCCTAAAGACCCAACAATGATGAATTAATAGGTAGACCAAAATGTGGCATATCCAGATCATGGAATATCATTCAGCCACAGGAAAAAGAATAAAGTATGATACTGGCTACAGCATGAATGAACCTTGAAAACATGCTAAGTGAAAGAAGCCAGACACCAAAGGCCACATATTGCGATTCCAGCTAGAGGGTATGTTCAGAATGTGCAAATCCATAGAGACAGAAAGTAGGTTAGTGATCCCAGGGGGAGGGGGAGGAGAGCTAATGACTGTGAGGTTTCTCTCTGGAGTGATGAAAATGGTCTGGAATTAATGGTGATAGTGGTAAAAGCTGGTGACTATATAAAAGCCAGTGAAATGCATACTTGAACAGGGTGAATTTTATGGTATATGAGTTGTATCTCAATGGTTTGAAAAAGAAAGAAAGACGTGGAAGTAATACAGACTATGTTGATCTGGAGAGAGAAGTATCTACAAGATTCAGGCCTCAGTCAAGTACAGTAGAAGAATATGGTCCCAGTATTGAAATGGCTCCCATTTTTTGAAAAGAAGTTGAAAATCTAGAATTTGGGATGAAATTTTTTTTTATTTTATAATTTAGAAAATGATTCAGAAGATTTTAATTATTTGCAGTCCATATAATCTTGGGCCCACAAAGAAGCCACCATTTTGTGACTTCTGCCATCCTGGATAATTCAGCTTTCATATCCCATCAGGCAAAGTAAAATAGTTACTGTAGTTATTGGAAAGGCAATGATCTATTGCTCATCTGACAAGCTCTCAGGCTATCTAATCAAGGAAGACAGGATGGATGTACCCTTCCTAGTCACTATACCAGCAATTCTCTCTCTCCCTCGCCTCCTCTGTTCCTCCCACTTCATATTTAATAAACATTTTTGTCAACATCAACTAGGTGACAAGCACTCTGCTAGGTGCTATAGGGAAAACGAATAAGTCAAGGTCCCTACTTTTAAGGAGTTCAGTCAGGGGTGGGAGGCAGACTTGTAAACAAATCAAGGTAATATAAGGCAGATTTAAACCAGAGCCTGATAGCAGCACAAACAGCCTGCTATGGGAGCACAGACAAAGCAGCCATTAATTCAGGGACTATCAGGGAAGGCACTGCAGAAGAGGTGGCATTTAGCTGAGCCGTAAGGGTAAGTTAAGTTCACCACATATATAGAGAGAAAGAGGAGAGAGAGAAAAAAAAAAAGAGAGAGAGAGAGGAGAAAGGGAGGAAGGAATTACATAGAAGGAATTAAATTAAATGGAGGACATGGTAAAAAAAAAAAAAAAAAAAAATGAAGCTCTGAAAGAGTGGAGCTCACCCTCCCTCGGGCCTACAATGCATCTAACACAGTCTTCTTGTGTTTTTTATCACACTGGCTTAGAAAAACTTGCTCACATGTTTCCCTTAACACATTGAAACATGAGGTCCATTAACAGAAAGATCACATTTTATTCATCTTGGTGTCATTAATATCCAAGTTCATTGCCTGACACATAGTAGGGTACTCAATAATAATTGATAGAATGAATGAATTTATGAAACAACAAACAATCAAAAAGGAGATATTAGGACCTGTGTGAGAGAAGAAAAAAAAAACTCATTTTTTTCTGGAGATTAGGGACACAAACGGGCTATAGTGGACCTGGAGGTTAGAGGTCCAATCAGGTACTACACAGACCCACAGGCATTCAATGTGTTATTAGAAGGCTCGTCTACTATACTTAGGTTATGTGAATGAGACATGACTCTTCCTAACTCTTTCTCTTCCAAGGCATTTCTCAGGTCTAAAACAGTCTGACTAATTACGTAAAGCCAAGTCAACACATAGTAGATTCTCAGCAATCATCTTTTTAAAAATTGAATGAAAGAGTGAATAACTCCATCCCAGAATGGTGTTGGTTTTTATACAACCACAGTATGTTCTTAACTCATATTCTTTTTGTGGTCAGTTCTGACCCCTACATGTTTGTCTCTTACACTCTTGCCCATCCTGTATTTGTACTCTTGGGTTTAAATCCTCACAGGCACATTGTCTTATTAAGTTTCAACCCTAATTATCATAGACTTATTTTTCCAATGCATAGGGTCATTCAGAGCTTTATTACTATTTCCCAGAAAATCAAAACCACATGAAATTTGAGACCCACAAAACGCGATACACACATTCTTGATTTCTTTGTCTGGAACACCAATAAATAAGCTGACCAGTCTGGTCCTCAGGACCAATCCCTACTGGGCCATCACTCAATATGTCTAATTCCATATCATCTCCATCATCTAAAAAATCTTCCACCCAGATTATTGAGATTGTTAAAACAGTATGGTCAGGTTCCTACTTTTCCCAGGTTGTCCTAGTGAAATGGATAATGCAGAAGACTTCTCCTTGATCTACGGATCCTGTTCTTTTGCTGTCAGAAATTAAAGTTGTCCATATGATTTGCTCTTCACGAAATCATGTTGACACCTCTTTAACGCCTCAGGATTTCCTGGGTGACTGCAAATTGATTGTTTGATGGATCCTTCTCATTTTTCCCACAGATCAATAAATTGTCAGTCTTTAATTACTAAGGTCAACGCGTGTTTCTCCCCTTCGTGTTACAAAGGCAGGCATGTTCATGGCAGATTTATCCTTTTCTAATCTTAAGGGACTTCTTCAGTTCTCCATGACTTCTCAGAAATAATGACCCATGAGTCTGTAGCCACATCTGCTTGCTCAGCAAGTATCCCTAGGGTGTACATCATCGAATTCTGCTGATTTGAATGCTTCTACTTTTTTCTTCGTTAACCATTTCTGTCCTTTTGATTAGTTGTTCATTTACCAAAATTCAACATTGACTGAATTTCTTCCAGTCATCTACTTGCCTGTGATCAGTTCAGAAAAGACAAGATGGAAAACCTTAAAAAGGTCAGCCTTCCCCATCCCCTGCTATAAATGAGAATTCCTTCCTTCTTGATCGTGAAACTGATTTTACTTCTAGTCTCCTTTTGGGACCAAATATTTTTAAAAAGTTGTATAGATTTTGCCTTGCTGTACATGCTCCTTCTATCTTGCTGCCAATTGTGACCTTTCTCATGTTGTGCCTCTCATGCTATTCCCGTGTGTCCTGTTCAAGGGATCTGGCCTGATTTCCACATTGGGCACCTATTTACACAGAAATAGTACTGGATACTAAGGATACAAAGTAATAAAAAAATGTAGTCCTATCATTACTTTCTTTTTTTTTTTTTAGAATGTGTGTTTATATATATTATTGTTGGGGATTCATTGAGGGTACAAAGAACCAGGTTACATTGATTGCTTTTGTTAGATAAAGACCCTCCCGTAATTGTGTCCTGCCATTACTTTTTTTTTTTTACATATACCTTAATTTTTTTTTTTTGAGAGTCTCCTAATTTTTTTTTTCTATTACATCTTTGTTTTGTTTTGGCTATATGGGGCTCCTTTTAGTTTCATATGCATCTGAGGTTTGGCTTTTTCATGTGTGCAAAATAACTAGAATTTTGATAGATATTGCATTGAATCTGTAGATTGTATTGGGAGTATTGTCATGTTAGCAATACTAAGTCTTTCAATCCCTGAATGTAAGTTGTCTTTCCATTTATTATTTTATTTCCATTTATTGAATTTTTTTATTAAATCATAGCTGTGTACATTAATGCAATTATGGGGTACAATGTGCTGGTTTTATATACAATTTGAAGTATTTTCATCAAACTAGTTAACATGGCCTTCACTGCATTTTCTTATTGTGTTCAGATATTTATACTCTACACGTAGTAAATTTCACACGTACCCTTGTAAAATGCACCATAGGTGTGGTCTCACCAATTACCCTCCCTCTACCCAACTTCCCTTCTCCCCTCCCCTCCCTCTCTTCTTTCCCCTTCTTTTTAGGGTATAGTTGGGTTATTGTTTTCATATGGAAGGTATAAATTGGTTTCATAGTAGGGCTGAGTACATTGGATACTTTTTCTTCCATTCTTGAGATATTTTGCTAAGAAGAATATGTTCCAGCTCCATCCATGTAAATATGAAAGATGTAAAGTCTCCATCTTTTTTAAGGCTGCATAATAGTCCATGGTGTA
>NW_003852489.1:726185-728567 GCF_000181295.1 Otolemur garnettii
GGTTCTCTATTCTGTTCCATACATCTACCTCTCTGTTTTTGTGCCAGTAGCACACTGTTTTGATCACTATCAATTTATAGTATACTCTGAGATCTGGTAGCATGATTCCTCCTGCTTTGTTTTTATTTCTGAGTTTTGTCTTGGCTATTCAAGGTTTTTTCTGATTCTATATAAAATGAAGTATTATTTTTTCGAGATCTTTAAAGTATGACAGTGGAGCTTTAATAGGGATTACATTAAAATTGTATATTGCTTTGGGTAATATGGATATTTTAACAATGTTGATTCTTTCCAGCCATGAGCATGGTATGTTTTTCCATTTGTTAACATCTTCAGCTATTTCTTTTCTTACAATTTCATAGTTCTCTTCATAGAGATCTTTCACGTCCTTTGTTAGGTAAACTCCCAAGTTTTTCATCATCTTTGGCACTACTATAAAAGGAATAGAGTCCTTGACTGTTTTTTCAGCTTGAATATTGTTGGTATATATAAAGGCTACAGATTTATGAGTATTGATTTTATAACCTTAGATACTGCTGTATTCCTTGTTAACTTCTAAGAGTTTTGTAGTTGAATCCCTGGTGTTTTTCAGATATACCATCATATCATCTGTGAACAGTGAAAGTTTGATCTACTCTGACCCTACATGGACACCCTTGATTGCCTTTTCTTGCCTAATTTTGATGGCTAAGACTTACATTATAATGTTGAAAAGCAGCAGAGACAATGGGCAACCTTGCCTGGTTCCTGATCTGAGTGGAAATGATTTCAATTTAACCCCATTCAACACAATATTGGCTGTGGGTGTGCTGAAGATAGCCTCTATCAGTTTAAGAAATGTCCCTTCTATACCTATTTTTTCTTAAGTGTTCTAATCATGAAAGGATGCTGGATATTATCAAAAGCTTTTTTACATCAATTGAGAGAATCATATGGTCTTTATTTTTTATTTTGTTTATGTGATGAATTATATTTATAGATTTACGTATATTGAACCAGCCTTGAGACCCTGGGATAAAACCCACTTGGTCATGGTGTGTAAGTTGTTTGGTATGTTGCTGGATTCTGTTTCCTAGGATCTTACTGAATATTTTTGCATCAATATTCATTACAGATATTGGTCTATAATTTTCTTTTCTTGTTGGGTTTTTTCCTGGTTTGGGAACCAAGGTAATGTTTGCTTCATAGAATATGTTGGGTAGTATTCCTTCTTTTTCTATATTTTGGAAAATGTTCAGTAATATAGGTACTAGTTCCTCTTTAAAGGTTTGGTAGAATTCTGATGTGAAGACATCTGGTCTTAGACTTTTCTTTTTGGGAAGATTTTGTGTAGTTGATGCTATTTCAGAGCTTGATGTAGGCCTATTCAACATTTCCACTTCATTCTGGCTAAGTTTAGGAAGGTGGTGTGCTTCCAAGTATTGGTCTATTTCCTTCAAATTTTTGTTTTTCTGAGAATAGAGTTTCTCGTAATATTCATTAAGGATTTTTTTTAATTTCTGAGGAGTTTGTTATTTCATCTTTGCCATTTCTGATTGATGAAATTAGACATTTTATTCTTTTTTTCCATGTTATGTTAGCCAAAGTTTTATCTATTTTATTGTCCTTTTCAAAAACAAAATTTTAGATTTATTGATCTGTTGTATAATCCTTTTGTTTTAAATTTCATTTAATTCTGCTCTAATTTTGGTTATTTCTTTCCTTCTGCTGGGTTTGGGGTTGGAATGTTCTTCCTTTTCCAGTTGCTTTTGATGTCCCATTAAGTTGTTAACTTCCTCTCTTTCCATTCTCTTGAGTAAGGCTTGCAGTGCTATAAATTTCCCTCTTAGGACTGCCTTTGCAGTATTCCAGCGGTTCTGGTAATTCGTGTCTTCAGTATCATTTTGTTCCAAAAATTTGGTAATTTCCTTCTTAATCTCATCTATGACCCAGCTATCATTCAGCATAAGGTTATTTAGTTTCCATGTTTTTGTATGAGTATGCAGATTCCTGTTTTTACTGAGTTCAACTTTTATTCCATGATAGTTCAAGAAGATACAAGGAATAATTTGTATTTTTTTAAATTTGCTGAGGTTAGACTCGTGACCTAAGGTGTGACCAATTTTGGAAGATGTTCCATTGGCTGATGAGAAGAATGTGTATTCAATTTTGTTAGGTTGAAATGTTCTGTAGATGTTTGTTAAATCCAATTGGTTTAACAGACCAATTTAACTTGAATGGTTAAGTTTAAATCTAAAATTTCTTTGGTGAGTTTCTTACTGGAGGATCTATCCAACACTGCCAAAGGAGTGTTAAAATCGCTGGCTATTATGGTGCTGGAGGAAATCAAGTTGCTCATGTCTGTTAGAGTCTCTCTTATAAATTGAGGCACATTCTGGTTGG
>NW_003852489.1:728802-762542 GCF_000181295.1 Otolemur garnettii
AATAAGCCTGGTAGAATTTGGGGTATTGAGTTTTTTGAACGTCTAGTGGACATTTTTAATCCTTTCACCACTGTGGAAGTTGGGATTTAATCAAAAATTTCTGAGTGAGTTTATTTTGGTGATAGAGGATTCCACTGGTTATTGTGGAGGATAGGTTTGAGAATATCCGACAGCTGGTTTAGTTATGGCAAATTTCTTCAACATGTGTATGTCATTAAAGTATTTAATTTCTCCATCATTAATGAAACTCAGTTTAGCTGGATACAGGATCCTGGGTTGAAAATTATTTTGTTTTAGTAGATTAAAAGTTGATGACCACCCTCTTCTACTTTGAAAGGTTTCAGCAGAGAGATCTGCAGTCATTCTAATATTCTTCCCCTTGTTGGTTATGATTTTCTTACATCTGACTGCTTGCAGAATTTTCTCCTTCATATTAACTTTGGCAAAGTTAATTATAATGTGTCTGGGAGATGTTTTATTTGAGTTGAGTTGTGCTGGGGTTCTGAATCTGTCTGCTATCTGAATTTCAGAATTTCTTGACATGTCTCGAAAGTTCTCCTTGATTATTTCTTAGAGCATCTATGCCTTTTTAAGCCCCTTCGTCACCTTCAGGAATTCCTATAAGGTGAATGAATATTAGTTTTCTTCAAATTATCCCAGAGCTTTCTGAGAGAATGATTCATTTTTGCTCTCCACTTCTCTTCCTCTTTGAGCATTTGGGGGCATTCAAAAGCTTAAAAAATATGGAATGCTTCACGAATTTGTGTGTCATCCTTGCTCAGGGGCCATGCTAATCTTCTCTGTATCAATTTTAGTATATGTGCTGCTGAAGCAAGCACCTGCCATTACTTTCATAGTCTAGTTTAAAAGAGTAGAACATAAAAGGAAAATATAAGTTAAGTTCTTCTTCTGCTATGCATATGTTGCCTCTATTATAAAACTAATGTCAGCACATTGTGATCATCTGTTTACTTGTCTTCCCTGACCTCCTCAAGACTAATGATCACATCATGTTCATCTGAAATGCCAGTGCCTCCCAGAGTGCCTTTCACATTACAGGAACTCAGTATCTGTTGTAGAAAGGATGGGATGGAAAAGACAGTATACTACAGCATACGTGAGATGTTGCAGATAGTTAATTCTACAGAAGAGAGATCACTCCTTTAGAATATAGTGGCCAAGGAAAGCTCCATACCTTCCCATTCCATATAGAATTCCATATAAGTTTAAATAATTATTTTTGTTTTCCTTCTCACCTTTCCTACATTTAGTGGTAAAGTTGATTTTATTTTATCATTTTTTAAAAATTATTGATTTATTTTTATTAATATCATTTATAATTGACAAATAACTATGTGTACAAAGTGATGTGTTGATATATATAGATGATGTGAAATAAATAAAGCTAATTAAAATTTCTATCACCTCACTTATTTATCATTTTTTTGTAGTAAGGCCATTTAAAATTTACTCTGATAGTTGAGAAAGTAAATTTACCCTTATTGAAAACCAGGGTAAATTCTAGCCTACAGGAAAACCTTCCTTTACAGTTACCTGATTCATCACTCCTAACTTTGTAACCCACACCCCACTGCCCTAATGTTTATAAATATTACCTACTGATATGGCAAAGAAGGGAGAGCATCTGTTTTTTCCAATTATTTCTTATCTGAGTCCCTGCAGTTATATAGGGAAGCAAAAGTCATAGAGCAAATCATTCATTAGCGAACTGACTGCATATACAACAGAATTGTATTCAACATCCCTCTGTGCTTAACCTAATTGGCACTTCCTGTTGCACAAGAAATTTTGTTCAGTCTTTGCTGCTTGTAGAATATTGTGATGTGACAGTACAATACAAATGCAATGTAAATCCATCACAAGACAAAATTTAAACTCTCATAAAAGATATAGGATTTTGTGATATTGATGAAGATGATATGGAGACCCAATCAAATCACATGCAAAACCATTAACCACTGAAAAATAGAAGTGGTAGACCAGTTAACCACTGAAGAGCACTCAAATGAACAAGGATCATACAGGGTGGCCATAAAGTTTATGTGCAATTTAAAATTGCACACAGACTTTAGGGCTACCTTGTATAAAAGAATGGCTTGAATATCAAAATTTGAAAAACTGCTAGGAAAAAAATTACAAAGTCTTCAAATACTTTTGCAAAAAGTATCATCTTCATGATCACATTATAAAAGTCAAATAGGAATATTGTTTCAGCTATAATCCAGTTTAGTCTAAAAAATTAAGTCCCCCCAAATCAATGCCTAATTCACAATGTCTTCATTCTCAGAATTAGTGCATAATTATAACTACAGCTTACATGTTAATAATACAAAATCTCTTGGCATTACTTTTTGTTTTAATTTTCAAGGTAAGGAGCAATCAAACCTTTTTTCCCAGTTACTGTAACATTTTGATTCTATTCGAATGGTTCTGTTTAACAATGGACTTTGTAACCATCCAGAAATTGCAAAGCTGCCTGTAACTGCTGTGTTAGCTTGGGCACTTACAAATGTATGTTTCTCCTGGCTGAGCAGTAAGCCCTCAAAGAACAGAAATTATGAGTTCAATTTTTCTTTAGGCTTCCACTACCACCAGCCTATTCTCAGTCACAACCCACACACCTACAGAACTGAGGGAAAAAATACATAACATGCATTAAAGACTGAGTACCTCCCATGGAAGAGAATTCTCCCAAAAGTAAGACTAATTGTACCACCACCATTTCCCCAGAATTCATGATGGTACCTGAGGTTTCTCACCTAATTACTTAGCCACAACTCCTTTCGTTCATGACAGGTCTGTCTTAGAGAGGAAAAGGTCTGGAGATTGCCTTCTGAGATGTTTTTCTGTTTGTTTGCTTTTCACGCAACAGGATATTCTCTCCTATCACAAGAGGAGTCATCAGCGTCTCTCTCCTGGATTATATCTGGGTTACCTAAAGCTATGTAGCTCTGTGGATCAAATCAAAGTCCTTGTTGCACAGAAGTTGCCCAACATTCTCTGCCACGTGAAGATCCGTGAAAACCATAACATTTCCCGGTAAGATGTCAGGAGTTTTGATTTTTCTTTCGATGAAACATTGACTCAGGTTTGATGTGCCAGAAGGAAAGTGAAGTGTCAGTTTCTGTAGTGAGATAACCTCAGGGGCAGTGAAGCAGAGCACAGTTGAGTGTTAACACTAGGATAAGGAAGCCTCGCTTGTAGGTTGGTGGGAGGAATGAGCCTCTTAAAAGGGGGCACTGTCTTGTTACTTTCCCCTCTGCATTATGCACAGTAAAACCACTGATGCTCAACTGGTTAATGAACAGATGATCTTTTCTAACATTGCTATTTCCATTATCTTTTCCTTATAACCTAAAACAGACATTTTCTTTTTGTTCTTTTGTTTTTAAATATCACCTATAGGAATGGGTTTCATAGAGCTAATGATCCCCACCCCCTATCTTAAATAACCCTGCACCCTCACACTCTCTACCCCGACCCTCTGGACTGAGGACTTTGTATATTTTCTGCACCCCTTATGATTCTCTAAGGAGGAAATGAAATAACAAGTCTTGAGCTTCTGGAAACTTGCTCTATGGTTTAGCATTTGGTGAATTACCCCATTAAGTTTTGGGAAAGCTGCCCAATCTTAGTGATCTGGCTCAACTTTACAACTAATCTTCATAGCAGTCCTCTGAAAGTCTTCTATCATGAACTGAATTGTGCTCATATGACAAAAGAAAGACAGACAAAGAGAAAAAGGAAAAAAGAAAGAGGAAGGAAGGAAGGAAAGAAGAAGGGATGAGGAAGGGAGAGAGAGAGGGAAGAAAGGAAAAGAGGAAAGAAATAAATAGATAAGAAAAGAAAAATTTCTGCATAGTTCTTCAAACCTCAAAGAGTATAAATTAGATCCTTAAATTCTAGTTACACCTATAGATTTGCTTAACCAAAGGAGACTCTAATTTGGTCATTTAAAAATACAGTGCTTAAAATAGCAAGACTTTATTAACTAGTATAACTCACAGGGTTAATTTAAAAAGTAATACTTGATGACAATGGAGGAGATGATGAAGATGGTGGTGATGGTCATCTCTTTGAAGAACTCACTGACTACCATATTCTTGCCTTTCACTTGTCAACTACTCGTGGACTTTGAGTCTGCCATCTGGTGGTCACTTCTACAATCAACATTAGTTATCTCGGTCCACAAAATGGTACATGGCTCATTTGACGGTTGACTTACCGATGTGCACTTGCATCGATTTCCTAGATGTGTGTCTTCAGGGCTTAGACTCCATCTCTTAGTGGTTATATCAACTAATTTCCCCTGGCCAAGGATCCAAGTTTCATCGTGACAGGCATGTCATGGTATTCTTACTGGTAATTTATTTTCTAACTTCATTATTTATCTTATTTTAGCAATGTGATCCTTTAGGCTTTATGTATGCTTATAAAAGCCATAAACCTTTCAGTTAGTTCAACATCAGTGATGGGGTAAAAGAAATAAGTTCCCAAGCAGGTTCTCAAAGATTTCAATTATCTGGGAAGCCAATAGTATCCCAGGTTTCAGTAAGATTTAACTTTGATATTTGTTTCTCTTATTGAGACAAAGGGTAAATTTTCCATAGTCTTATCCAATGGGAAATGAAACAGGTATCTTTAAAAAAAAAAAAAAAAAAAAAAAACTTTTCTAAGAGGATAGTTAAAAGAGTACAGTTTTTGATGAAAAGTTCATGCCAAAACCGATTTGGTTTTCTGACCCCCAGATTGGAGCCCAGGCAGTATAACCCTTTGGGAGAGCCCCAGAGGATTTTCACAAGGGAAGGAACACATGTCAGCACCTTCTTTCTTTCCATTCCCTTGAGAGGAGGGCTTTCCTTTTCTCTCTGCTCTGCCCTTGAGAGCATATTGCTGCTCCCTGCAGGGTTTGAGGGAGAAATTGGGCCAACTAAATGTGCTTTAGAGACCTGTGCTAAAATACCTGTGGAAACAATGTTCCCTAAGAGGCATTTACCTTGATCTTTTCAAGCTTCTTTGGAAGAGGAGCCTTTGGGAGCAAAACACATGTGCTTTCCTCCCACTACCATTCTTTTCCCTTCTTTCTGCATGACATTTGGAAAAGTTCATTAGGAAGGATTATAGGGCATGCAGAATAAAGACACAGATGACTGGTTCATAAGAAGGATGGAAGCGGTGATGTGTGTCCCCTTTTCCTTTTATTGGAAATGCCTGGTGTTCCTGTTTGTGATTACCTTCAAGCTTTTGGGAGGGGAGAGAAACCAAAATAGTCCCCACAGTTACAACAGGCCAGGGTTGAAATGTGCCATGTGGTTGGTTGCCTGAGTTGGAGCAGAGTCTTGTGGTTACCCAACTGCAGAATTAACCAGCAGATGCCCCTGTGGTGAAATGTAGGGTCTTAGACCTTACAGAGAATCTCCAGGCAAAGAAAAATAAGGACAGTCAGGAAATGATTACAAAATATTTGAAAGCTCTGATCTCAAGGACTGATTCATACAAATTAAACCTGCTGTTCTGAGGTGTATGTGGTTTGATAGGTAAACTAAGCTTAAATTATAAAAAGCTCATTTCAAACTCCTTTTGGGTGGTAAAAAGTTCAGAATGCATGTATTGCCTTGATTTTTAGCTACCAAGGACTGGCTGTCCAGGTTCTGGACATATACACTAAGAAAGTTCTGAGTTGTATTCTGAACTTTTGTTTTATTTCTAATTTTAACTTGACTCAACATACAGAGAGGAGTGGGAATGGATCCAAAAGCTTTCTGGCTCTGAATCTATGGAAAGTGTGGATCATGCTTCTGACTGCCCCATGCAATTGTTCTTCTACGAGCTCCAGATGGCAGTGAAAGCGCTCCTTCAGCAGATCAATGTACCTCTACACCAGGTATGAGACTTTACCATTTTTGTCTGCTTTTTATGGCTCATGGAAGCTGCATTGCAGCATTAAACATACTAAAGATATATATCAGGTATACATGAGACATATATTTGCATATATAAAGATATGTACTTATATGTATATTAATTTTCATTTATTTAAACACCACTTTTCATGTGGATGTATGTTTCACATTTAATGCCCACTAATGGACACAAGCTGGACTTCTGGTCCTATTCTCTAGCTCCTCTGTGTTGACCTCTCCCAAGTTTTCTGGACCCCACTATACTCAAGCGGGGAAAAATTACTGGCTAATCTACTTTGACAGACACCAAAGTTCAAATTCAGGATAGCATAAAGCAAGGAGCATAAGTAAATAAATAAGGGTGTACCCGCATGCACAAATTACTTAACCAAGAACAGAAGAATAATAGATTATACTACAATGACTAAGGCTATGCCAGGCTATTTTTTCATTAACAGAGAATTTGCTGTCAAAATTATTGTCTTATCTAAATAAAATGTGCTAATCTGATCTCCACTACTAAGCAACTTCGAGAAAAACTATTGGCACTAAGAGAATTATAAATGTTTGTTAAGCTCTGTCTGGTAGCTTAACATAAGTAGTATTAGACAGAACTTTTTTTTTTTTTTGGTCTATGTTCATCATTCCCTCCCTCCCCCAAACACAGACCAGGCACACACACACACACAGAACAAATTCTAGCCTGTAGCCAGAAGGCTATTACAAAATGATTGGCTCTCTTTAATTAAAAGAAAGAACCATGAACTGGCCTCTGACCGATGGAGGCAGAGGGATAAAGGAGAGATTCCAGGAGTGTCCTTCGACGGGGATAGTGCTCTACTTTTAAGTCCATACTGCAAGTCTAGTCCAAAGTAGCCAAAACTAATGAAAACTAAATGGCTCGAGATGCCAGAGCGACACTAGGGGAGCGCGTGGATTATTCTGGGGCTGGCCGTGTGTTCACTAGGAGCAAATAAAAACACCAGCTCCGCTTGTGACAGTAGACGCTATTAAAGGGTTTCTTGGACTTAGCAGGTTTGAAGCAGCTCATATTTCATTGGTGACTTGCGGGCTACACATACATGTTGGGAGAAGGCTGCCTAACTGGCTAATAGTGCGTGCGACTTTTTTCTTTTCTTTCTTTCTTTTTTTTTTTTTTTTTTTTTTGGATACTTGTAAAATTTTCTCAGTCCTTGCCAGAAACTACATTTTTTCCCCCTTAACTGACTTAAATTGAAACTAGTGGATTTTTAATTCAATCCATTTTTGTTGCTTCATGTAATTATATTCATCATTCTGAAAAGCCCACAGAATGCAATCATTTTCTGCTTTTATAAGAAGCATAAATGTTGTTTTCAGAGTTTATGTGGAACATTACTGCCTTAAATCTTGATTTTATATAGCATTATTAAATGGGTTGAACCCTAATATTTATGTTGTATAAAAATTCCGAGCTTGAAGTCGTGTAATTTTGTTAGATGTTTTATGCCAGTTTGGTGTTGTTTATGTAAGTGCCATGTTGTAACTCTCCTATTTTTCCTCTGCGCGTGTCCCTCTGCAGGCAAGAAACTTCCGCCTCTACACACAGGAGGTGTTGGAAATGGGTCACAATGTGTCCTTTCTTCTCCTGCTCCCTGCCTCAGACGACGTCTGTACAGCCCCAGGACAGAATAATCCTTACACCCCACACTCAGGGTTTCTTAACCTCCCTCTTCAGATGTTTGAACTTGGTATAGTAGCTTGTTTCACCTAGAAATATTAACCCAGCCTCCTTATAATAAAATCACAAAGTTATATCTGTTCCCCCTTGTCCCAGTGGAGGGTCAATAAATCACATGATGGCTTTGGCAACAACCCTTCCTAGAACTGTGTACAAGTCTGAGAAAAAGCAAAGCTCCAAGCCTCTGTGCCTGAGCAATGATTATTGAAAGCCAGCTAAGGCCCAATGCAGAGGCAGGAATTCCAAACAGAAAGTTCAGTTATCAGCCTGTACTTCATGCCTCCCCTTGGCTTTCTTAAAACATAAATATAAGAACTGATATTTTCATGAAAAGCACTGCCCCTTCTCTCTCCCTCTCTCTCCCCACCTTTCCTCCATTCCCTCTCTCTCTCCTTCCCTCTCTCTCTCCCTCTCCTTATTCCCTCCCCCCTTTCTCTCTCCCTCTCCCCGAGCTCCCCACTCCCAACTGGGAAAAAATAATGAAATTAAAATACAAAGTGTGTATCACTTTGGAGGAAAAAAGTCTATACTTTTAAGTAGCACTGATTTATTAAATAGACTCGAAGTTTCTCACAGACCATTTGAGAAATGGACAGGGTCTCTCAGTATGCAATATGATGATTATAATGTGGCATTCTGAATGGTGGAAATCTTGTCTTGACTTGCAAAAATGAATAGCTTGGACTCCTGTTTCTCTACTTTTGCAGAGACCCCTGCTGCCCACTGAGAATGTGAATAGGGAGGCTTTGTCCCCTTCCCAAGCTTCATCTTGTAACAGGCCAATAAGAGGCAATTAGCAAGTGTTCCATCAGTTCAAATGAATTGTACAATTTGCAGGAGGGAGAGTGAGTGGGTAGATGGAATGGAGGCAGACCCTCTTTGGATTGCTGTCCAGCCACCAGATTTAGAAGCAGACAAGGCAATTGCCTATGTTTCATTTTGAAACCTGGGAATTGCTTAAGCCTCTCAGTTTCCCTTGCTCCAAGTAGCTGAGATGCCCCAAAGGTGATGAGTAGCAATTGTTATTTTCCAGAGGAAGGAGGATTCTTAAGAGAAGCTTAAATCACACTTGCAGACTGGGACTTGAGAGTCCTGGGTCCCTTATTATGTGACACTGGCAATCACTTAACCTTTTTGCACCTTTTGTGTGTCATACAATTAATAACACTGGCCCTACCACTCCCAAGAGGCCTGGATATAACTATGACCATTTAATGAATTCCCCAGCCAAATGGCATTATTATTGCATAATATAACAGCAGATTTGGTATGAAATGTAGTTGGAGACAGTCAGTATCTATTGGGCACCCACTGTGAAGATTTACAGTTGAAATAAGACTAAGTCTCTGTCCTCAAGGGCTTTCAGTATGATGGCAGGAGTAAAATAAGAATACAAATTATTATAAAATGAGGTTGAAGCTGCCAGAAATCGTAAGCATTAAGTGAACTGAGAAAAGGGGAAAAAAGCACTTTTTTAAAGAAGATATGAGAAAGTTTTTATGAAGTGTTATTTGATATTTGATGTGGGCATGAAAGAAGAAATGTAAAAATATTAATAAATATACAGAAATAGAAAAGCTTTCTTGTCAGGGAGAGTAGAAGGAGCAAAGATATGAGACTAGAACTGAGAAAAGGTCAGGAAAAGAGTAAGTGGTCTAGTTTGGCTAGAGAAATGTGCAGAAATGGTGGAACAGAAACCTGTACAGACAGGGTGGGCCCAGATTGGGCAGTATCTCAAAGAGTGAAGCTGTAGAATCTATTTAAGAGGAATAGAAAGCAAGGGGTCAGCCTGGCACCTGTGGCTCAAGCAGCTAAAGGTGCCAGCCACATACACCTGAGCTGGCAGGTTCAAATCCAGCCGGGGTCTGGATTATAATAATGATGAATGCAACCAAAAAAAAAAAAAAAATGGCCAGGCATTGTGGCAGGCACCTGTAGTCCCAGCTACTTGGGAGGTGGAGACAGGAGAATCACTTGAGCCCAGGAGTTGGAGGTTGCTGTGAGCTGTGATGCCACAGCACTCTACCCAAGGCGACAGCTTGAGGCTCTGTCTCAAAAAAAGAAAGGGGTCAAAAACTTTGGAGATCATCGTAACAGTTTGGTGTTAAGGTAGGAACCAAAAAAGAAACAAAAACAGATATAAAAAAATATTGAGAGTAATTGGCAAGAGTGGACAACTGTTTAAACGGAGAGAAGAGACGTTTTCAGCCTCAGTGACTGTCAGCGTGTTGCTTCCTTTGCCAGAAATAAGGAAATCAGAAGAGAAAATGGTTTGGGGAAGAAAATGGGGCTTTATATTTTGAGTCTGAAGGTACTAAATCAACATCTGAGTTGACATATTCCACTGTAGTAGAAATGCTGGAGAGAAAATTGAATACTAATTTAGTACAAAAATCTGTCCAGTGTCTACTAAAAACAGGGGGAGCCGTGAAAGTGGATGATTTCCCAGGAATAGATAATGGGCAGAGAAAAGAACTAAGAAAAACACTTCATTGGAGCACTAACTAGGATTGCATTCTGAGTGAAACAGACATTTTTGTTCCAATATTACAGGCAAAAACACAAGAAATTCATTTTTCCATGCTGCAATGGCCTTGGTGAGAAAAATTGATCATTTGCTGCCAACTGTAATAGTATATGCCTCCTAAAGCCCTAGAGGCCTAAGTTTTGCAAGTGTCCTCTCTGGCCTGTGAGGACTACACACTCTTGTTGGGCAACCACCCCTGTTGTACTGTTATTACTCTCTCCTATAATTTGGCGAAGTCTGTTAACATCCATTTCTTCTCTCCATTCATTTTTCATTCATTCATCTATTATTTGTCAAGTAACCTACTATGTGCCAGGAACTATTCCAGGCTCTGAACAATCAACAACGAACAAACTCTTGATGGAGCTTACATTCTAGCAAGGGAAACAAATAATAAAACCCATCAACAAACAATGTTATAAGTGTCAGAAAAGGGAGGGTTATAAAGAAAAATAAATCAGGGGAAGGGACTAGAGTGAAGTGATGGGGGCTGCAGTTTTACACAGGATGATCTGGGAAAGCCTCTCCAAAGCAGATGCATCTGAGCAGCGGTATGACGTTTCCAGGCAGTGGGAATAGCAAGTGCAGACTTCAGAGGAAGAGCGTGCTTGGCTAAGAAGTCAGCCACCCGGAGGGTAGTAAACAAGACAGGAGATGAGAGCAGAGGTCACGGGAGCCAGGGCATGTGGGGCTTCACAGGCCATGATAAGGAATCTAGATTTGACTTTAAGCATACTAGAAGTGTAATGGAGTATTTTCAGCAGTAGAATAACATAGTAACAGTTCTGCAAAATCCAGTAGTCCTCCCTCTCAAAAAAAAAAAAAAAAAAAGTTTAACTTTGTTTAACCCAGTATTTTCCATTTTCATTTGACTATGACCAGCATGGAACCTATTAAAAATCCACAAAACACATACTTTGGGATATGGTGACCAAGCATAGTGCTTCTCAAACTTTAACCTGCGTGACAGTCACTTGCAGAGCTTTTTAAAATACAGACTGCTGGAGCTCAATCTCAGAGATGCTAAGTCAGTAGGTCTGGCTTATTTTACACCTCTAATAAGCTCTTGGCTAATACTTATGCTGCCAATCCATGCACCTAGCAGTACTGCCTCGATCCTAGAGAGAAAAACATAAATACAGAACTAGAGAGGCGGTTAGCATAGCAACACAGCAGAATCCCACTGCATCCGTCTCTTTGGCCTGCTTTACCTCTTCTTATTTCTAATCGCAATGTAAAACCATCAGAAGCTTTCCTTCATTCACAAAAACCAAGCCGTAGATCAATGCCTGAATCTCAGTAGTTCCTGATTTTAACATGGTTTTTCCTAGAGTAAGAGATACCTCCTTATTCTCTTGGTCTTCCAGAAAAGACAACTTCGTTGGGTATGATTTCATTGACATGCACAGTTCTCTTAGTCCTTTTGTTGTTGTCGTTTGTTTTAGAGATCTGGGGAAATGTGGCCAGTATCAGGAAATTAACAGACTCTCTAGCACAATACTTACTGTACTTTAGCACCACCACAAACAATTTCAAAAACATTCCTGGGTCTTAATAAGAATCATGACACACTCCATTGTATCCCCAAGCAATCAGAGCTTTCCCGGAGGCATATCATCACAGCTACCTCCTATATTAGGCATCACCCTACTAAGAATTTAATAATGCCCTGTATAGGAATTCTAAGGGCTTGGTATAGTAAATCTAAACTGCTCTAAGAAGGATGCTAAGAATTTTTTGTCTTTATTTTTGTTTTTCTATATAGAAACTTCCATTTATTGGTAGTTCCATAGTAAAGGATCAAGAGATAGAGTAAGCATTTCTAAGAAAATAGAGAATGTTTTTGGAAATTCAGTCAGAACTCAGAAAATTTAATAACCACATGGGAATTCTAATGAAACTTGAAAAGGTGTGAATTATGGGAATATGTAAATTATAACAGAATAAAAGGCTGCAGTATATTTTGGTTTGACTTGTGTAAGTCATCCCTATCCCTGTGAAAAGATTTGAGATTTGGCAAACTGACAATGACCCTGCCAGTGGCCTAAATGAATCATAAATAACTTGCTAACCAGCTGTGGAAAACTGTATAGCACTTAACAGATCTAGTAAGCACAAAATGATAAAGGAACTTAGCCCTCCCTCTCCTGGAGCCAAGACTAGACTGGGGCAAAACCATAGGTTATTCCTTCCCAGGATTGCTATGGGATCAGAGAGACTGTCCAATGGGAGGATGTTGTGTGATCTGGATGAGAAGGGTTAGCTGTGGCAAAACGGGAAAATTTCACCCAAGACCCATTCCCCTTTCCACAATCTGAGGGCTGACACTTCACCATCCCTTGAAGGATAGGAGCAGGACAGGACCTCTTTTGTATTAAAGCATGTGCCTGGGGGGCTATAAACATCACTATTTACACAGCTCCCAGGAACAAAAGGAACATCATAGCCCTTAGAAGCTCTGACCAGTGGTGTGGCCTCTTGGGGATTTACCCAGACTGCACTGAGGAGGTCATCCTGCCCTGACCCTGCGGGCAGTCACAATTGACAGCAGACCATCGGTGAGGAAAGTTGATTTTTATCGATTTCCTTGGCTTTATGATTCATACTAATTGGACTAGAAAGACAAAAAAATAGGGAATTTTTTTAACAGCTTGAGGGCTGGTATATATTTTATACTTGGCTTGTACTGGCTATATCCTTCATTCATCAAGCATTACTGAGCTTCCCCTGTGCAAGGTACTGTGCTGGGGCTGGACACACAGACATTACCATGGCACAGTCTAACCACCAGAAGTTCAGAGCCTACTGGGAGATGCAGGCATCTCTACCTAAAGTCCTAACATAATGAAAGCACCACTGTGAGAGGTAAGCTATTGAGTTTCAGGGGGAAGACATCTAATCATTCCTTACAGAGATAACACGTGAGCTGGATCTTGAAGGATAAATAAACATTCAGAAAGGGAAAGGAAAGGCAAAGCAGAAAAGGAAAATCATTTTAAGCGGAAGGAACAGCCCGCACAAAGGTTTGGAGAGCGGGGCAAGTGCAGCCCAATGAAGTATAATATCAGGAGTTCATTGTGATGGATGCTTAAGGGATCTGAGGAAGAGTGACAGAAGATGAAACTAAAAGTTAAAAAGCTCAAAATCACCAAAGACAACTTATGGAATCCTACAGAGGTTAGACTTCAGCCCGTAGGCAATGGGGAGTGATGAAAAGATTTTAAGAATAACGGTCTTACTGGATTTTGCAGCTTTAAGGAGGATGGATTGCAGGAGAGCTTAAAAAAAAGGGGGGGGGGCTGAGACTAGAGACAATGAAACAATTAAGATGTCACTTCATTAGTCCAAGTGGGCAATGATAAAATCCCGAACCAAGGCAGCCACAGTGGGGATGTAGAGGAGAGAGCAGAGGCAAGCAGAATTCAGGAGATAAAATCAACGGGACTCTTGTGATTCATTTGATGTGGTTGAACAGCAACATGGAGAAGGCAGAGAGTCTGAAAGAGGGTGCTGAGATGGAGAATATTGCCATCTACCGAAATGCTACACAGTGTAAGGGAGGAGCAGATTTGGGCAAGAGGAGAGATGGTGAGTTCAGTTTGACAAATGATGAATTTTGAGGTGCCTATGGAATCTCCAGGCAGTGCGCCTAATGCAATCGAGGCCACAAGCTTGCAGGAAGTGGTCTAGTCTCAGCCTTCTCTCCTGATGCCCATTTTACATGATTTAGAACGTTCCTGTATCCCAACTGCCAATTCATTCACTAACAGGAATCTTTAAGGGGCATCTGGTGCCTGGTTCTTTCTGACACCCTGGCAAAGAATCATGGAATTGGCCGGGCACAGTGGCTCACGCCTGTAATCTTAGCACTCTGGGAGGCTGAGGCAGGTGGATTGCTTGAGCTTAGGAGTTTGAGACCAGCCCAAGGAAAAAGTGAGACCCCTTCTCTACTAAAAATAGAAAAACTAAGGCAAGAGGATTGTTTGAGCCCAAGTTTGAGGTTGTTATTAGCTATGATACTATAGGACTCTACCCAGGGCAACAGCTTGAGACTTTGTCTCAAAAAAAAAAAAAAAAGAATCATGGAAGTAAACTGACCCAAGGAGGTTATCTCATTGATTCCTTGGCTTCAAAACTAGGCCACATGCCCCAGACTGATAGATTTTAGCGAGTTAGAGATGCTTAGGAAAAATCTTCTAATCCCAATTCTATTCTAATATTTTAACTACTAAATACCTCATTCTTCCAGGGGTGTAAGAAATAAACATTTATTTTGTATCTGGCATGTGCCAGCTGCTGAGCTGGGCCTTTTTTACACATTTTGTTGTGTAATCCTAGACAGGCATTATGATCCCTGTCTTAGACATGAGAAAACTGAGGCCTCCAGGGGTTTACGTGTCCACCACCACCCAGGTGTAAGTGGCAGAACTATGATTCACACCCGGGTCTGCCTGACAATCCAAGCCCATGCCCATGCCTCTCCACCATGCTCCTAGCACTGACACCAGTCACATTTTAATCCATCACCATCTTTTACAGAAAAAAGAGGCAGAAAAGCACCGCAGAAAATTAGTCTTCATTTGCAAATGACTAACAAATCATGTGGTCCAGATAATGACATTATTGTAGCCTTCTACCATTTTGTCTGTAAAATGCATGTGATTCACATTTTAAAAAATTAGAAGCTTCCAGTCTCTTTCTCCCCGCCTCAGTGATGGCTACCAAATATATCATTGCTAAACCACAAAAGACTATGTTAAAGTAACATTTGTTAAAGTAACATAAAAGACATGAAAACCACCAGAGCAGGGAAACTGAAGCATTATAGTTGAAACCTCCTCAGAACTCACTTGCGGTGCATGGCAGGGATGGTGTGGGTGCTGTGTGCTGTGAGACCACCCAGGGATCCAAGGCTCCCACCACAAAGAGACACAGCAAGAGAAAGTTGTGAACACCCCAGCTCTTAAGAATTCAGATAGGACTGATCAGTGTTTCTTTAAAAAAAAAAATTATTCAGTACCTCTCCCTATCTTCCCAGCCACATTTTAGAAAGAAAAAGGGGAGGGGGGACTTGTTTTTAACCACTCGCTTTGGAAAGGCAAAGTGTGAGACACGGCACTCTCCTCCCTCTCCAGCCAAGAGGGGACATCTGTCAAGTGCTAATAGGACATAATCCCTCCTTGAAAGGCATAAAGACACATTCAGGAAGCCCCATAGTAATGATGACTCCTTCCTGAGGAGCTCCCAGGGAATATCACAGCCTGAGACACACCTTTCCAAACAGGAAAATCAAGCACACCACTGGGAAAAGGAGACTGGAGGGAAGGAGGGCTCTTTAGGGGAAGGGTCCACCTCTTCAGATTAGCACGGGCATTTCTTTGTTCATTTCACTCAATAAACATTAGTTGAGAAGCTACAATGTTCCAGGTTTTAAGGAAATAATAAGAGACACGGTTCTGGCCCTTGAAGAAATCACAGTCCAATGCCAAGGCAGTGGAGTAAACACCCAAGTAGGATGGAGCAGGATGAGGGTCATCATACCTTTACAAACAAGCGCTCTAGGAGCACAAAAGTGGGAGAAACTAGTTCCCCCTAGAAGGGGGGATGTCAATGAAAAGTCACTGGGGAAAAAATACAGCGAATCTTCAAGTATCAGGAGCTAAAGCCATGTGCAAAAGTGCAGAAGTACAAAAGGGCTTGTAAATTCAGCTGGACCAAAATTTAGGATTGATGTGAGGCTGGGGCTGAAGGGAGGTCACATGATGGGAGATGGGATTGAAAATATATTCAAATCCTAGATTGCAAGGGGCTTTCTTCATGGGGAGAAGATGTTTGGATCTTCTCCCAAAGCAGCAGCTCTGAAGAGGTCATTAAGCAGGGAAATAGTAGGCAAAGCTCCATATCTGTCATTTACCGAGAGGGCTTATGAAATCACTTCTTCCCTGTGTTGGGCAAGGAAGTGATAAATGGAACAGAGAAAGAGGAAAGGATCCGACACGACAGAGAAAATCAAACCCAGGACAGGCACGGCCTGAGTTAAGGACCACCTCCTTGGAATTGGGCCCAGCTGGAGTAAGGATGAGGCCCTGGGCCCCCCCATCCTATTCTCTTCCTCTTCTATATGAGGAAAGACAAACAGAGCAGGCGACCCCTGCACTCACCTAAAATTTATCCTCAAGGAAATCAAGATTGGAAGTAGAGGGTGCACAGAACTCTCTCAGTCTGCAGGGAAGTAGGGCTTCCTTGCCGAGGTACAGAGATGACCACCATTTTCAGGAAGTATGCTTTTAGTTCCCCTAAATGGCCGGATCTGGGTCTCGGGAATAGGCAGAAAAGGGGCCTAGGACAGCACTTAGATAATTCTTCCTAAAATTCCTCCCCAAAGAAATCAGGATAAAAGATAGCGTTGTAGACTTATTGAGTTATAACAGCCCTTTTTCCAAAGTATAGAACACACTGGTATCCAGAGTAAGAGAGGTTGCTGAGGGTGCTAGAGAATGAATCTCTCAATGCCTAGGAAGAAAGTGACACTGCAGTCGTCTGAATCAGGGTGTTTTCTCATCCTACTGGAATCTGAATTTATGGTATATGATCAAAGCTGGTCAGAAAAATATAGAAAATCTGACCATGCCAGGCTGGTTGCCCCAGGCTCAGTCTTACACTGCTCTGATCCTCCTGGGAAAAGGCAAATGATGGAGAGGAAGGTTGGACTCTTTCCTGCAGCCTGTGGCCCATTATCTTTTGAGAAAGGAAGACCAAGTCAGCTGAAGATGAAAATGGTCTCTGCAGGCAACCGCTCACCTCATCCTTCCAAAGGAGCTGGGAAGGGAAGGGGCAGAGGAGGATCAAAGCTTCCATTGGTCCTTAGGGAATTTTTGCAGTCAGACAAAGAGACTCTGAGAAAAGCATGTCTTATATCTGCTGGGCGTTCGGTCTTGGAAAAGAGCAAGTGAGATACATACTGGAAATCAGACAGGGAAACCAAAACTGGGTTTCAAATTGCTACTTGGCTTTTTTTCTTTAAAGCGATAAGCAAGCTTCTTTTCTCAGTCTGTGTATACATATGGATAATCAGTCCCAACTTTAGGGAAAAGTCCACATGAACTGCAGCCTGAGCCAAGCTCCCTGCCCCATACCTTACTGGGAGTTGGTAAACCTTAAAAGGGAATACTGTCTGACTAAAGCCAGACAACTGGCCCCTTAAGAGCACATTTATAATTTATTTATGGCTTAATATTTTCCACTGATAGGATTAATAAATCAGGTTTTCATTCAACTTGTTTTCTCCGAGGTATGAATTTCTCTATTTTGATACCAGATCTTAACATGTTTTATTTTGCTTGTCCATTTTCCAGTTCATTTTTGCAGCTACAGGGAGAAATTTATTGGTCTGTATTGCCGCCTTTCTGCTGTCGTGGAGCTGGATTCTCTGAATACCCAACAGTCCCTGAGGGAAGCGATCTCAGACAGCGAGGTCGCAGCTGCCAAACAAAGACACCAGCAAGTGTTAGATGTCATGCAGGTAATGGTTTGTTGTCTCTGACACGCGCGAAGGGAAGGAAGAAGAGGCAGGGTGGGAGGGGTGAAGACCAAGCACGGGAAAGAACAGCAGTCTGGGCTGATCCAAAGATCACCGTAGGAAAGCAGCCCATGGAGTTGGTTAAAATGTAGAGCTCAGGGAAATGTGACTTTTTAAACAAAGGCTCAAGAGAAAGTTACAGCGGAATCATTACTAAGAACTGTATCAGCCCCCGTGGTAGGTAGTGGTGGCTTTCCGTACTGGAGAGAAAAATCACCTCAAGAAGCAGTGACCAGAATATGATTATTCTCTGGTAGGCCACTGATAATTTCAACAGAAAGAAAAATTGTATTCATCAACTCAATATATCAGAGGGGGAAAAAAATGATTTATGTTAACCCAAACCCAGGTAGACCTAAGAGTCCTTGTGATTTGGACATCTTTCCAAGAGAGTTGACACTTTGATGTGTAGCTACTAAGGTTAAAAAAAAAAAAAAAAATGTTCCCTATCTACAGTCTTGTGTGGAAAGGCCTCATGGGGACATCTGAGGGTCTTGTGAAAGGGGTACTAACTAGTAGTCAAGAAATTTAGATATGGCCTGAAATTGCCTCTTCATCCCTTGGCTAAATCTTATGATCTTTCTGTCCATTAGTTACCAAATTCATAAAATAAGTATAATAGTAATGAACAATCAGGTGTCAGGAGATACCAAGTTGCATTAGGCATGGTCCCTGACCTTAAGGAGTTTACATCTACTAGAGTAGATAAGAAATGTGTATATATACTATTTGTAAATTGTGTTACGTGCCAAAAGAGTTATACACCCCCCCCACAAAAAGTTCTGTGTCAACAGAACTTTTTATTTTATAAAAAATAAAAATTTTCTTTCACTTGTGGGTATCAGAAAGGTACCATGGAGGATGCAATTGATATCTGAGGTCAGCCTACACAGCTAGGTTAGGTTACAGCGAGGTGAAATAGAATGTGGAGCAAAGAGAAAGTATAAACAGATAAGGCAGTGAGAATAGAAAAATAGTATTCAGGGAATGATAAGTAGCCCAGGTTAGTTGGGCCAGAAATTGAGTGACAAATGGTAATAAGAAATTAGGCAACAGTGAAAGATAGCAATGAAATCAGATCACAAGGGCTTTAGAAATGCCAAGGTTAGAAATTTGCATTTATTCTGGAGGCCATAAAGAGCTAGCCAAAGTTTGGGAGAAAGTTAAGTTAAAGGCCTTCCTAAGCTCTCTTTAGGGTAGACAGGTTGAAGCAGGGAGGATATTCCTCCCATATACACTGGGTGTGGTCATTAAGCATTCATTCTGATTGGCTATACTTACCAAATAATTTGCATATCTTTCCTGGATTTAAGAATGTGACTAAAAGCAGAGAAACCAGACAAGAAACTATTGCAACTATACAGACAATAACGGCTTAAGATAAGAAAATGTTGTGAAGTGTGGACAAATAAATCTAAGTCCCAATCTCCTCATCAATTAAATAGGGATGATGATAATAATAGCACTACCTCTTAGTGTTACCAAGAGCAGAGAAAACACATGTAAGGCACTTGGCAAAATGCCTGGCACATGATAAGTATGTACCAAGTTGTATATTCATTCATTAACAAGAAAGAAGAAGCCTCCAAAATACAACTATGCAAGATTTGGGGGGTTAAAAGTGCTCAGGAAGAAGATATTTTGGTTTCCTAATAAAGTGGTGAGCTGACAAATCTTTAGGATGATCTTGCTTTCCTCATCCTGTAAATCAGGTCCTAGCTGACCTCTCAGATTAAGAAAATAAACTTTCAAGAAGTTACTTGCTCTCTTGATCTGAAAACATAGGATTTAGAAATTTAAAACATGGACCTCATTTATTTCATTTCCACTAAAAATGGAGCATAAATGGTGGAGACTGAGTCGGGAAAGGAGGAATACAACATGGGGAGCATGGAAGAGATTGGATTATCTTTTGAACCCAATATGTGAAGGACCATAGAGCATGGTAAGAATAATAATGAACCAGAAGTCAAGGGGCACACATGTTTAGTCCTGAATCTTCTGATAAAGTCTGGAGTACTGGGCAATTCATTGGATCTCCAGGGCCTCAATTTCCTCATGTGTAAAATCAAAGGATTGGCCTAGGTGTCTTCTACAGGTCTAATAGGTGCTAACATTTTATGACCTAACCAGAAGTGTTTTTAGAGAAACACTTCTCTACCCATGCCTTAGGTTCTGTTTCTGCTTTATTCTACATAAGCCTCCCTGGATCCAGCATTTCCTCCAATGAGGAGGCTGCCTTTCTTCAGTCTGTTGTGGTCTCCAACCCCTCCTGGGATTCCTGGCTCCATGCTTACTCCCTGATTACTGCCCTCGCACCTTGCTTTTTCATTAAGCCTAGGGCTGCACTGCCTTTTTCTCTTTCTTTTTCATCACATCATTTAGCAGGCTGGATAAAGGCAGGCCAGGGATCCTTCAACATTCCAGCGTGCTGTGGTCTCCCAAAGCAAGTAACTTGAGAGTCCCCTCTACATACTCCCATTCTAGCCAGCCAGGTATACAAAGACTTGGATAAAAGCTAGTTCCCAAAAGGTCCAAAAATTAACTTCTTCTTGGCCAGGGTAAAACCAGACTGTCCCCCTGCACCCAGAGCCATCGTGGACCATCCTGCTCCACACCACATGGATAACTTCAATGAGTAGAGATCATTCAATGTCCTCTCTCCCCTTATCTATGTTGACTTCTCATGGTCCATCTGTCCATCTCTCTCACTCTCTTCCCCTCCCAAAATGCAACCCAGCTGTAGCCATTCATTCATTGGTGTTCACAGCTCAGCCCACCACACACCATTCCCTGCAGAAGTTACCGCCAGTTGTGCGAGCATTTGTGTGATTCCAGCTCTGAGACAGTGTTGAAGTCACTACACAAACCAAACATTGTAAAGAGCGAGGGGTCTCTGTAAATACAGTAAGGAAAAGAAGCCAAGGAGTACAGTGAGAAACGGGGGGAGGGCTGGACCCAGGGAGGTGTAGAAAGTCACAGATAAGGTGTACAGGCTTTACAGACAGCATGCACAGCACAAATGTCAAAGTGTGGAGACCTGGAGCTTGGCATATTTCGAGCTGCTAAAGTCTAAAGGGCAATTAGGCCATAATTTATATACTGTAATGCTCCAAATTCTCCTAAGCTGTAATAGAAACACAGCTCATTAAATATAGCCAATCTATCATCCCCTCAAGCACCTTGCAGCTGCACTTGTGAGAAAACCAATCACCTTTACATTTTAATAAAAATATTATCTTGCCCAAGTACAGAGAAAGGAGTATAATTTATGCGATGAAAACTGAAAGTTTTAAAGAGCAGAGTGAGAAATGGATGCTGAACTTTAATCAACAGACCCGGGCAGTTCATGGTCTTTCTTTTTTAAAATGTGTCAGCAAGTCTTTAGAAGCTGACTCTGGGCCTTAAAACCAGGGGGGATTATGTTGTCAGTTACTTTCAGATCACAGTATAAGGTAAAATGGGTGAAAACCGGACTTCTTTTGGAGCAATTAGCTAAGTCCTGTTAAACTCAGTTTACAGGCCTCCCTGTATCTGGTTTTTCTTTTCTTTAGTTAAGACCTCTTCACTTCATCACTGAAAACAAATTAAGCAAATATAGCTTCTATACAAATGTTTTTAATATCTACATTAAATCTATCCACCCTCAGCAGTAGGGCTGAAACAATCTTACCCAAAGAGAATGGGTGGATTATTTATTAATGATTATATTTATTATAATATATAGTTGTAATTATATTAGTTTCCTAGGGCTACTGTAACAAATCACCACAAACCGTCTGGCTTAGAACTACACAAATGCTTTCTCTAACACAGTTCTGGAGACCAGAAATTTGAAATGAGCGTGTTGGCAGGGCCGCAATCCCTCTGGGGACTCCATGGGAGAATCTATTCTCTGCCTCTTCCAACTTCTGGTGGCTGTTGGCATTCCTTAACTGTGGCCACATCACTTCGCTCTTTCCTTCTGTGGTCACATTGCCTCCTTCTGTCTGACATCTCCCTCTCTCTCTCTCTCTCTCTCTCTGCTTCACTTTTATAAGAATGTCCTTATGAAGACATTTGTTGTTGGAATTAGGACCCACCCAGATAATCTAGGATAAACGCCTCCTCTCCAAATCTTTAACATAATCACATATTTTGCCATATAAGGTATTATTTAATTCTTTTTTTTTTTAGAGACAGAGTCTCACTTTATTGCCCTCAGTAGAGCGCTGTGGCATCACAGCTCACAGCAACCTCAAACTCTGGGGCTCACGTGATTCTCTTGCCTCAGCCTCCCGAGTAGCTGAGACTACAGGCGCCTACCATAACACCTGGCTATTTTTTGTTGCAGTTTGGCCGGGGCCAGGTTTGACCCTGCCACCACCCTACCCACCAGGTTTGACCCTGCCAGCACCCTATCCACCGAGCCATAGGCACCTCCCGGTATTATTTAATTTTTTATCATCTTGGGTAATAGTCACAGGTTCTAGGGATCAGGGTATGGATGTATCCTACTATGTCCATATTCAGCCCATTACAGGAATCATGATTGTCATTATAACAATTAGAAATTTTCTAACAATGTATAGTTTATAAAATATACTCATCTCATTATCTTAGTTAATCCTTATAATAAATCTGTTTGAGAGCAGAGATCTAATTAATCAGGCAACCATTCCACTCATTCATTGGTCCATTTATTCATTCACTGAGCAGTCACGTTTTGAGTACTTACTGACTCTGCATAGTTGAAGGCAAAAAATACAAAAACACAATCCTTGTCCTTGACAAGCACTATAAAAGCTGTCCAGTCATGTAGTGCCTTTAAAAGAACTCTGAGACAAGCATATGCTGCATGAGGTGGAGCCAATAAAAGCCAGCTGAGAGAGCAATAATCTCACTGGGAAAAACTCATCTGAGTCTTAGCTGGGATTCCCACTTTGGCTTTACCCCAGACTTCAGATTTCTCCCTCTAAATGGCTTAGTGCCTCCTCTGGGCCTGCCCACTGTTGAACTTCCTGCCCAACTGATCAAGCTAACAAAACCTAAAGCTCAAGTTCATGCTTTCCTCGCTAGCCCTGAATACTAGACTGAGCCCTGTCACCCCAGTACAGAACTGGAGAGCAAGGGAAAATGGCCAGTGGCCACACAGTGCCTTCACCAGTGCACTCTAGTTGGCTTTTACTCTGAACATGGCAGACTGAATGTCACAATTTCAGACTCTACTCTGTGTTTTTAAGAGAGCACCGGGTTGGTGGATGTTCTCTAAATAGTAGCTCTTAAGTACAGATTAAAGATGTAAGAAAGAATTTTGAAAATAAAATATAACACTAGGTAGTACTTTATCTTTAAAACCTCTACAGTCAGAGAGAGATCAACCTTGCATTATTTATACAATGAACACCTTTTGTCTGGAGGTTGAATGACACCAACTTAGAAAGCTGGTGTCATATTCCTGAAAAAATAAATCATAAAGTATGAGAGCTGGAAGAGACCTGAGACATCATCTGGTCAACCTCTTCATTGTACTGTTGAGTAAATGGGCCCAAAACTGCTTGCCCAAGGCATGCAGTGAAATGAGATACAAAGCCTACTACAAGCTCCAGAGTTCTAAGAAAAAAAAAATGTGTAACTAATAGTCTCTCCTTCAAGATAGAATAACCAAAAATCTCATGGCCAGTGTCTATCAAGATCCAACAGAGAACATTTGTACTCTATAGAGAAAGACACAAAAATCTAAGTGAATTTTATACCAAAAGGCTTCAAATAAACTTCTATTATACTTTATAATGAAAATGCCATTAAACTCACTTTGGTAACCCAGCAATCAAAAGGTAACAGTCTTGAATGAACTACCCTAAAAATGTAAGGATGTTTAAATTAATTAAGAATAAACTACTTTTATTAAAAGGCCAGGCATGGTAGTTGATGCCTACAATGCTAGCACTTTGGAAGGCCAAGACAGGAGGGTCACTTGAAGCCAGGAGTTTGAAACCAGCCTGGGCAACACAATGAAACTCCATTTCTGCAAAAAAAAAAAAAAAAAAAAAAAAACTTAAAAATTAGCCAGGCACAGTGACATGTGCCTATAGTCCCACCTACTCTGAAGGCTGAGGCAGGAGGATCATCTGAGCCCAGGAGTTTGGAGGTTGCAGAGAGCTATGATGTCACACTATACTCTAGCCCAGGCAACAAAGCAAGATCCTATCATAAAAAAATATTAAGCTGTTTAACCCACTTTGTACTTTAGAATCACTTTATATATAAGAAAGTAATAATCCTAATATACAAAGTTACTTCTTTTCTATAAACGTAAGTGTTCAAAGATCTCTACTTAGCAAAATATTTCAATAATGCTTGGCTTTTCTAGTTCACATATAAGAACTAGAACTACATTTCTTTCTTAAGGTATTCTGAAATTCAAACGTTATCATATGCCTTCCCTACAATACCCCCCTGAGGAATATTTCATTACATGCTAAGAACTAATGATTATTTATGTGTGTGAGCAATGTATCTGTGATACGACAAGGAATTTACAAATTCATCATTTCAACCACTCATCACAGCAACCCTGGGAGATAAGAAGGGGAAAATGTTTTGACCACATTTTACAAATTAGACAACTAAGGCTCAGAAAGTTCAAGTGACTTGCTAAGGGTTACTATGGGCTAATAAGTGATGTATCCAGCAACAATCTAGGTCTTCCACTATTTGCACTAAATGACATAGCATCTCAAGTAAAATATATGCCAGACCCAAGATATTACAAGGAAGAGGTATTTCATCAGCAAATCCACATTAAAAATATTTTCCTCTTGCTCAAAACCAATAATGTAGAAAATGGATCTTCCTGGACTCTCAGAGAAATGTATTTTAATAGTTCTTTAATAACTTAATGTCTTTTACCATTTGACTCCAAAGCAAATCGACGAAGTCTGGCGTGAAATGAGATGGATCATGGATGCTCTACAGTGTGCAAGATACAAACAACCAGTTTCTGGCTTGCCCATCACTAAGTTGATAGACCCCTCAGATGAGCAGAACCTCAAGAAGATCAATTCCACATCATCACATATAGACTGTCTTCCATCACCATCCCCATCCCCCGAGCCGCACAGAAGAAAGGCAGTGAGTGGTAAGCAACGAGATCTTAAGTTCTGTTGTTTAGTTATCAGGTTCCTGGTCCCCTCTCTGCTGATGAGGTTGTTTATATGGAGGCATTGGTTCTGGCAAGTGGTAGGAAATATTGCTCCATGGTAAGAGTCTAAGAACATAGAGGAAATAAAATCAGAACAATGTAGAGGTAGGAAACTAGGACAAGAACCTGAAGTCAACTCCGCTTAAGGATAGAAAAATTGATTCCAGTTTTAGCCCAGGTTTCCAAGATTCAAAATGACACAAATCAGGGATAAAGCTTTGAAGATGCTGAAAGGGGCCACTCTGGTGCTGGATGAGAGTCATACCAGCCACAAGAATCTGACCAACACCAGGTAAGGAAGAACAGGCTCCTATTATTTAGTAGGAGTTGACAAGAATTAGGCAGGAAGCAGGTCCCAACCAGGGTAAGAGTTCAGGACAAGCTTCTCCTCCACGTAGCACCAATGATCTGGGGTGGAAAGTAAGGAAGAAAGAAATTTGGATAAATTAGAATCCTGAAACTGAATCCAATTAAGTAGCTGGACCTCATCAGGGAGGCGAACTTACAGATAAGCTGGAGAGGTGCCTCGCAAGGCACCTCCACCCCTGGGACTAGGTTAATGCAAATTTCTATAAAATACCTTTATGCTTATTCACAGAGAGAAAGCATAGTAGGTAAAGGCAATATAGTGCTCTTGCCTGGACATGTCGAGACTAGTGCCATAGTTCTAGTCAATTAAATGATGACCATTCGAGGCATCTTTCTTGATTGTACAACTTATAACAGTGCCAATTTTCTAAGTTTATAATAATAATAATTTTAATTAATAGTTCTGATTTATGAGTTTGTCCCATAGGGGGCAGCATGGTGTAGCAGAAAGAGTTTGGGCTTAGAAATCAGAGATCTGGATTCAAATCCCACTTTCACTAACTGTATGAGCCTGTGCAGATTACTACATCTCAGCCTCAGTTTCCATGTATGGAAAATGAGAATAAAACTATATACACCTTGAAGAGTTACTTCTGAATAAGACAATCTGTATGAGAAGTTCATGGCATATAATAGACAATATGTTATAAGTATCATATGTAAAGTTATTATTCTCATTATACCAAACTTTAGTGATAATATGAGCCTTTTCTATAAGTAAGTTTGTGTGTGCTCCTATGTTTTAAAAACCCAATGTGTACAAATCAACATTTGGCAAATGGAAGAACTTAGGAGACAGCCAATTTACATTACCACTAAAGTCCATGATTTACCAAATAATTTAACAAAAGAATTCTTTAAATAGAGTTTCCAGGACGTATTTTTATATTTATATACCACTGGGCTAGGGATAGGAATCAAACATCCTCTCTGCCAGAAGCTAGGCTAATGACAGGGACAGATATTTTAACAAAAAATTACATGGTAATTGCATGTGTTCTATGGTGTCTATTGGAGGAAACCTTAAACTCACAAGATCAAAGAGGGCGTCCTGGAGGAGGTAACGGAATGCAGGACTGGAGAATAAGCAGAAGTGAGCAGAAAGAGAATATTATAGGCAGAAGAAGAAGACTATACAACTGTATTGTAGTTTACAGAACTGAAAACAGTTTGGCTGAAACTCAGAATCTAAGGACTTGGTTCATTTTTTTTTTTAACTGAAAAAAAACTTACTGGTTACCCACTAGGTGCCAGGCACTCTTTGAAGTAATGGCAAAGACCCTGCTTCCATAGAGCTTAAGTCTAGAAAGAAAAAGAGGCAAACAATGAAAATATAAACAGATAATTTCAGATAGTGAAAATCCCAATATATAACACAAAACAGCAGGTAGGCCAGGAGAGTGTTAAATTCACTAGGATGATCAGCAGAGACCTGTCTAGGAAAACGCTATTTAAACCACCTTCAGAAGTAGGAGCCAATAACGCACTAACCTGGAATATTCTAGGCAATAAAACAGCAAAGGGTCTTGACATGGGTGAGAAATGAAAGAAAGTCAAAGTCTTTGACACTCAATGAACAAAGGGGTGAGTTGTAAAAGACAGGGGGAAGAGAGAGAGGCCCAAATGGGCAGGGTTCTGTAGGCCATGGCAAAAAGTTTAGATTTTATCCTACTCGTGATGGAAAGCCATTGAAAACTTTTAAGCAAAGATTGCTATGAGCTAAATTACACTTTAAAATCAAATCTGGCTATCATATGAAAAGATCACAGGGGAAAACTCCTGGAAGCAGGGGGAGCAATTACTAAGGAGATACCAAGTTTTCAGATGGGTGTCTCTGGGTATCATGATGTCATGTACCCAAAAAAAGGTGTGAAAAGAGGAGAAATAATCTTGGGTGGTTGGGCATGTTGAAACTGCTGTCAGTTTTAGAACATTTTGCCCAAAAAGAAGCATTCAGGAGAAAACAAGATACATAGAATCTAGAGAATTTTTGAGTTCTGAAGCTAACAATACAGCTTTAAGAATTTGTCCACATGTGTGTGGTGTTTGAAGCTTCAAAAATGCTTGGGATTCCCTAGAGAAAGTAAATAGAATAAGAAGTGGAGAGTGTGGAAGGATCCCGGTGGGATGGAGCAGTGAGACTTCCTAGACTAAGAAGGAACAACCCAGACAAAGCAGATTTTTAAAAAAAGAAAGAGAGTAGTGTCACAGGAATCAAGGCATGTCAAATGATGAAGAAAGGTTAAATAAAGCAACTGAAAAACTTCTGTTAGTTCACTTTTTTCAACAAGGAAATCAATAATCTTGATGAGCAGTTTATCTTCATAAAGATATGAGGTAGAAGCTGAACAGAAGTGGATCAGAGAGTATCTGGGAGGTGAAGAAGTGGGATCAGAAAGATTTGCTCTTTTAAAAATCTTGGCTATGAAAAGGAAGGCAGTTGCTGGAGAAATGTAGGGTTGAAAGGGTATTTTTTAAAGGCAGGGACCCTATGCATGCTATGATGTTCCACAGTTGCTCTAATTCTCTTTCTACCTTCACAGCCCTTGACTGCCCTCTCAGCTCACAGAACTTTCCCAGTGTTTCATGTGCTCTTGGCCATAAAGGTCCTAAGTGGATTCTTCCCTGGCTGTCTGAGGGTGGCCTTCTCTATGCTACAGAAGTGCCAAACTCTCACGTTGGCCTGAGGACGGGTTGCACACACTCCCTGCTGGGAGGATCTGGCCAATTGCATTTGGATTTTATTATTAACTTAATATGTGAGCCATCATCATTCTGTTTCTTAAAATATAACTCTCTCTTGGGTCCATTTATTTCTTTGAAGCCAAGATTCCACGGGCTATGAAACACAAAGATGTGGAGGGTGTCATTTCATGACAAATGAAATCTAGTGACAGGGAAGCACTGCTGAGAGCTGGGGAGAAACATTGACTGTCCTATCCCCTCACAAAAGCAGAAGCCTTTCAAGGGGATGAAATCTGCCACTTCATACTCTGTCCTTTCCATGAGAATGTGACCCCTTGGAATTCTTTGGAAATCCTTTATGAAGGAAAAAGAAAAATCTAATTTAGAGGAACATCCCCACTGGGTTACTCACAGGGCAAAGTTTGCAGCCCAATTCCATTCTGTGTGGGTAGAGTTCACTAACTTCTAAGGAGCCTGATGGAAATACAGAGCCTATGGCAAACTTAGCCTCTGGTGCCAGCCCAAGATTCTGCTTTGAGGCTATTGAGTGCCATAGATTTGTTTGTGCATATCTGTTAGGGGTGGGGGAGTAGGGGAGTGGAACTCTAACTTACTTCCCATTTATGTGTGGTTTTCAGAACACAAAGTAGAACTCCTCTGAGTCAATTAAAATTAAGCATCTCCCAAGGACCCAAGGGGGAAAGTTGGCTCCTAGAAAAGGCAGCTCAAGGCAGGGGGTGGAATGATTTGGTCCATCACACGGGTATTTTCTCTCCCACTCCTTTTCTGTGGGTATAGTGGTCAGAGGCAGCAGCAATTTTTTTTTCCGAAACTGCTGTTTCTCCTAGTGATGAGTGGGTGAGGCAAAGGGGGGAGGGTATTGTTTCCCTCAGATGCATTTGAAGACTACCCTGATCTTCCAAATGTAAATCTTCCCAGTAACCTTTTCCCAGATGATGTTAAGGACTCTATGGCATAAAATAGCTCAAAAAATCAGCAGAAATCTGGACATATTATTTTTCTTGGGAAATTAGAAGGTGAACAAACCCCTGAGGCCTGATGTAAAGAATTCAGCAAAATTCTTCACTTAGAAATCATTTAAATTCTATTCAAACACAGTGGAAATAGATTCACTGAAGCATAGGAGAAGAAAGAAAGGAAGAAAGGAAAGAAGGAAGGAAGGGAGGGAGGGAGGGAGGGAGGGAGGGAGGGAAGAAAGAAAGAAAGAAAGAAAGAAAGAAAGAAAGAAAGAAAGAAAGAAAGAACCTCCATAGTTGAACATCTTCTTAAGTTGAGCTAATTTTCATAGACCTGACATGAACCACATATATACATGTGAGTACAGCAGACCTAGTTCTTTATGTTAACCACTTCCATAAGTCAACCAGCTCGTTACAGTCCTTTGGGTGGTCGAGTTACAGAGGTTCCACTGTATATTTGTTATATATATGTGTGTGTGTGTATTACATATATAATGTATTTATATATTACATTATATAATGTATTACATATATAATGTACATATATTACATATATATGTAATGTAATATGTGTATTTATGTGTAATGTATTTATATATGTAATACACACACACACACACACACACACATATATATATGTGGATAGTGAGTGATACATTAAAATGTGAAGGTAGATTTTAGGACAAAAATGACTTATTGTCCCAGGCCATGCCCCCTACCTCTTGGAGAAAAGCAATAACTTTACATCAATTATTCTTTCCTGAAATGTCATCTCCTTGCAACACCCTCCAAATCCACACCAACTCTTCTCTGCTGTTGTTGGCATGACCCACAGAAGCCGGGAGTTACAACATCCATTACAATGGCAAGAAAGCCAAGCTCCCCAAGCCAGCACTAATACTATGGGCAGAACTTCCATCAAACAGTTTCTGGGTCATCCAGAGGGGAAATTCAAGGTTATACCACTGCTGGCTTGCCTAGTGGGCCCTCTGAGGGAAATTGGGGAACACAACCAGGTTTATTAAAATAACAACTGGGCTAGGTGCCTACCATGGTTAATGGAGCATATGGCCTGGATCTGGGAATAGAAGCTACACTTTGCATTCTTTTCCAGGAAGGGAGGGAGTAGTAGTGGCCTAAATCCTTGGAAATTCTTCTCAGTGCCCTGGCTGGCATCCTGGAGATTTTCCCAAACTGTTCTGGGAGAGGTGTCCCACTCAAAGCAATAGGTTCCACTAAGTCTTCTAATAAATAATACAACCACCATGCAAGTCAAATATTTAGGTTCCCACTAGAGAAGAGTTTCCTAAGTGTGAGTCCATGAACCAACAAGACAATATTTGCCACTTCATACTCAAGCCCTTTTGCATCTCCTCCCTGGATCACCACAGTTATAAGTAGGTCTTCTCTTGACTTATCTCCTAATTCCCATGAGCTACAGTAAATCAGTTATATCATTTATTAACCTACTGTTAGAGGCCAAGAGATTTGCTCAAGATCATATACACATAAGCAGCAAGATGCGACGCCAGCCTGGGTTTGTCCAACAACTATTCTTTCTGCTACACCTGGGCTGATTCTTAAATTGAATATCATCAAAGGTAAAACAAAATGATTTGGGTGATCATTTTCAGGAATGTTGATGGCAGATTAAGTAAGAAAGATCCTTCAGGACACTCCAGTGTTGTTTTTAAGAGACAGCCAAATCATACTACTCTTTATGCTCCCAGATTGCAATATCCATTTTCATTTCAATTCCACTCAACATGCTTTAGTAAGAGCCTTCTATGTACCAGTTACAGCACAAGAGGCTAATGATACAACAATGATTAAGACATCTTACACTTTAAGTGGGAGGTTCTTCTGGTCTACCTCTTCTCTGAGAAACGTGGAAGATTCTACACATCCCTTTGCTTGACTTATTCCTTAGTCCATTCCTTCAATGACTGGTTTATTCAATATTCACTAAGCAGAGATGAGTAAGACAGTACATGTTCTCTAGAGTCCACAGTCCAGTGGGGACAACAAATATAAAACTGGATAATTTATAGTAAAACTTGGTGAATGCAGTTAACAGAGATATAAATAAAATGCTGTAAGAGTCAAGAGAACTGAGCACTAACTCTGCCTAGAAAAATCAACGCAGACTCTCCCTGAGAGACTGGGTCTTAAAATGTGGTGCTTCAATGAAAAATCAGAAAGTTAGCTCCTTTAAAGCACATCTTCATATATTCCTTAGTCCCTTCCACATAAGACATGCTCACTGCTTGAATGCTGTCAAATCAAAGTGCAAACTGCTTTTGTACCTGACCTGACTATGGAATGAAGAGAATAATAAAGTGTCACAGACTTCTCAGTGGTTGCTTCTAGTGTAGTCATTTTTACTATCCTTCCTCTACTGGGTTAATGGTGGCCTCCAAAATATATGTCAGTGTCCTAACCCTCACTCATAACCTGTGAATGTGACCTCATTTGAAAAAAGGGTCATATATGAAAACACCATACTGTACCCCAGAATTGCATTAATGTACATAGTTATCATTTAATGTAAAAAAAGAAAAGAAAAGAAAAAAGGGTCATTGCAGATATAATTAAGGGTCTTAAGATGAGGTCTTCCTGGATTACATGAGTGGGCCCTAAACCCAATGACTAGAATCCTTATAAGAGACAGAAGAGGAGAAGACATGGACATAGAAGAGAGGCCATGGGAAGCCAGAAGCAGAGACCAGGAGGATGCACTTGCAGAAAATGCTGACACCCCCCAGAAGGTGGAAGAGGCAAGAAAGTGTTCTCCCCCCTAGAACCTCCCATGGGATTATGGCCCTGCTGACTTCTTGAATTCAGACTCTGCCTTCCATAGCTGTGAAAGAATAAATTTCTGTTGTTTTCAGCCTCCCCGTGTGTGGTACTTTGTTACAGCACCCACGGGAAACTAATACAAGATCTACCATGTTTCTCTAGCAGAAGCAATATCAAGAAGCCCCTATGAAAAGCTTTACTAATAGAAATGTGTAGGTACCACGAAAAGTGAATTAGATGAACCAGGTCCCAGCCCTCAGGAAGCTTCCACAGAAGGCTATGGAAATGCTCGGTGGATGGCAGTAGAGCAAGTCTTTGGAGTAAGACAAATTTGCAACTTGATACCTATTCTGCCACTTATCAACTATGAATTGGAAAGTTTAATAAGTCTAAGCTTTAATATTCTTCTCTGCAAAATATGAATTTTTTTATTAAATGAAACAAAGCAGGATCGCGGCCTTATGGCTGGATCACAGTAAGTACTGTGACAACAGTGATCAGAAAACACTGATCAGATAAATGGAGAAGTTCAACTGAAATCAATTCTAAATTCTTTGCATGAGTCCTATTTCAAGCCCAGTTTCAAACCTCTAGTTAATTTCTATTCATCATCACTCCTAAGAAAACTATCCTGCCATCATCAAAGACAGCCAACAATCTTGAGATCTTTCTTTTTAATTTTCTTTTTTTTTATTAAATCATAGCTGTGTACATTAATGAAACTATGGGGTACAATGTGCTGGTTTTATATAGAATTTGAAATACTTTCATCAAACTAGTTGACATAGCCTTCACCGCATTTTCTTAATTATTGTATTAAGATATTTATATTCTACCTTAGTAGATTTAACATGTACCATTGTCAAATGCACCATAGGTGTAGTCTCACAAATTATCCTCCCTCCACCCACTCTCCTACATCCCCCCCGCCTTCCCCTTCATCTTGGGCTATAGTTGGGCTATAGCTTTAATATGGAAGTGTGGGTGCTTATAAATTAATTTCATAGTAGGGCTGAGTATATCGAATATTTTTTCTTCCATTCTTGAGATACTTTGCTAAGAAGAATATGTTCCAGCTCCATCCATCTAAACATGAAAGAGGTGAAGTCTCCATCTTTTTAAAGGCTGCATAATATTTCATGGTGTACATTTATCACAATTTATTAATCCATTCATGGGTCGATGGGCACTTGGGCTTTTTCCATGACTTAGCAATTATGAATTAGGCTACAATAAATATTCTGGTGCAAATATCTTTGTTATAAAGTGATTTTTGGTCCTCTGGATATATACCTAATAGAGGAATTGAAGGATTGAATGGCAGGTATATTTTTAGGTCCCTAAGTGATCTTCAAACGTCTTTCCAAAAGGAACGTATTAGTTTACATTCCCACGAGCTGTGCAGAAGTGTTTCCTTTTCTCCACATCCACACAAGCATCTATGCTTTGGGGACTTTGTGATGTGGGCTAATCTTACTGGGGTTAGATGATATCTCAAAGTGCTTTTGATTCATCATCATTTTTCTGATGATTAAGAATGATGAGCATTTTTTCATGTGTAGGCCATGTACCTGTCTTCTTCAGAGAAGTTTCTCTTCAAGTCCCTTGCCCACCCTGAGATGGGATCACTTGTTCTTTTGTTATCAATACATTTGAGTTCTCTGTGGATTCTGGTTATTAAACCTTTGTCAAAGACATAACCTACAAATATCTTCTCCCATTCTGAGGGCTGTCTGCTTACTTTACGTACTGTGTTCTTGGCTGTGCAGAAGCTTTTTAGTTTGATCAGATCCCAGTAATGTATTTCTGCTGTTGCTTCAATTGCCCGAGGGGTCCTCCTCAAAATATTCACCTAGGCCGATTTCTTCAACTGTTTTCCCCTGCACTTTCTTCTAGTATTTTTATAGTTTCATGTCTTAAGTTTAAAACTTTAATCTAGTGAGAGTCTATCTTAGTTAATGGTGAAAGGTGTGG
>NW_003852489.1:764404-768423 GCF_000181295.1 Otolemur garnettii
CATTTCTGATTGATGAAATTAGAGATTTTACTCTTTTTTTCCTGATTAGGTTGGCCAAAGGTTTATCTATTTTATTGACCTTTTCAAAAAACCAACTTTTTGATTTATTGATCTGTTGTATAATCCTTGTTTTTAATTTTATTTAATTCTGATCTGATTTTGGTTATTTCTTTTCTTCTGCTGGGTTTGGGATGTTCTTCCTTTTCCAGTTGCTTTTGATGTCCCATTAAGTTGTTAACTTCCTCTCTTTCCATTCTCTCAAGGAAGGCTTGCAGTGCTATAAATTTCCCTTTTAGGACTGCCTTTGTGGTATCCCAGAGGTTCTGATAATTCGTGTCTTCATTATTGTTTTTTTCCAAAAATTTGGTAATTTCCTTCTTAATATCATCTATGACCCAGCTATCATTCAGCATAAGGTTATTTAGTTTCCATGTTTTTGTTTGAGATCTTTTATAACATGCAGTGCCCTATTTTTCCCACTAAAGATGGAAAAATGTATTGCCTAAACTTTTAAGAATATCAGTCATTCAGCCCAAGCCTTTACCCATTTATTTCCTTTAAGCCCGAAAATATAAATTCATCTTCTTCCTTAACCACTTGTCTCCAAAGACAAGTCTTTTCCATCTTTCTCAGGACAAGCATGAGCAATTGTGCTTATAATTAGTCACCACTCCTTGTTATATCCATCTCACCACTAGTAACTTTAACCATTCCCTCTTCAATAGTTCTTTCTTGTCTATACCCATACACATCTACCGTTAGCCTTAATAAGAAGCCTCCCATTTCATCTTCTGGAATTTTTCCCTATTTTTTATGCTCTACCTATCCCATCTCTTCTACTGTCCAACCCAAATCAAGGCTGCTATTTAACTTCTCTGGTTTAATTTCCAGTCTTCCCAGGAATCACAGCTTGACACCTATTATAACTTTGAGGCCTATGCACTTACTTCTCCCAGTTGCCTGGAACACTCTTCCCTACAACTTCCACATAGGTGGTTCCTTCTGATCATGGCACTCTCACCTAGACTCCCCGTTCTACAGAGATGCCCCACATTGGCTGCCTTATGGAAAGAACCTTCCTCCTAAATCACCCTCTAGCTAAAATGCACTTTCATTTTCTTCATAGAACTTCATGCTATCTAAAATTAATCTTAAGTATTTTCTCACTTATTTTCTAATGCATCCTATGAGCTACTTGAAGGCAGAGACTTCCTCTATCTAACACAGAATACCTGCAAAGTAAACATCTTTGAATGAATGACTTTGCTGAACTTCCTCTTTCCTCTACATAACCCCAGCTCTTACTTAGCCCTGCAGTATGAAAAAGGTAAATATTTAGTAGAAACAAAGCTTGGACCACAGCTTCCTTGGTGGCCTCCCTGCTATCTGTTCCTCATCAAGTTCATCTTACATCCAGCCTGCTATCTTACTATCCTAAATCATAGATGTCATCTTGTCAATTTTTCAAAATTCTTTAATAACTAGCCACTGGCTACAAAATAGGACATAAATTCCTTATCTAAACATTAAACAATAAACTCTTCTGACTCTACCTTACCATTTTGAAAAATAAACTCTTCTGACTCTACCTTACCATTTTGAAAAATTAAATGATCTTTTTAAAAAAATATATTTATTTTGAAATAATTATAGACACAGGCAACAAATATGGAGGAAGTCCCATCAGCCCCCTCTCCCAACTAGTGTTATCATTTTACATAACCCTAGTACAATATCAAAACCAAGAAGTTGGGACAATCCATAAAGCTTATCTAGATTTCTCCAGTTACACATAAATTCATGTGTGTGTGTGTGTATGTGTGTATATGGGCTCACATGTATGGAACTATGCAATTTTATCACGTGTAGCCTTGAGTAACTACCACCATAAACAAGATACTCAAGTGTCACATCAACACAAAACTCCACTTCCATGCCCCCATCCTCACCCGTGGCAACTAATAATCTCTTCCTCATCTCTAGAATTATGTTATTTCACAAATGTTACATACAGGGTTCTTTCTTTTGATTGATCAGTTGTATTCCAGGGTATGGAATGCAGTGTGTTTAACCATTCATCCTCTAAAGAACATCTGGGTAGTTTCCACTTCAAAGCTATTACCTGTAAAGTTACTATGAATATTCATATACAAGTTCTTGTATGAAAATAAGCCCTAATTTTTCTGGAATAAATTCCCAAAAGTGTGATTGCTGGCATCCTTCATTTATAGCCTCATTTTACTAAAATTCCATTTCTGCTCCCCATATTCTAGTTAAATAGGACTACTTGTGCTGTTTCCTCTTCCTCTCTGGTTTCTAATCCTCTTATTATTTGCATATTATTAAAAGATAGCTCAAGCCACTTTTTTAAAGTGGATGAAGAAATAAATTAATAGAGAATAGAGATGAGTGAATGGAGGAAAAAATTAATAAAAGATAGTTTTTCATCAATTCTGTCCCAATAAAATGTAATCCCTCTTTCCTATAAACTTGCATATTATTTGCTAAACTTCTCATATAAAATATGTTCTGCCACAGTCTCATAGATGCATATTTGCTTTATACCTCTATTAAAACAGTAAGCTCCCCAGAGGCAGATATAATTTCTTATTAATTTTAGATCCACTCAACTACCAAGTACAGTGCTTCTGTTACAGCAGGAGCTCAAGTAACACAGAATCTTCATTGTGAATGAATGGATGAATTCAGTATCTCTCCTTAAAAGTGTTCATGGTCTAATCAGGAAACCAAGATGCTATATTTACATAAGAAAGATAAAACACAAATCTATACAGGCTAAGTGCCAAAGCACAATGAATGTTATAGAAATACATATCACAGAGAAGTGAGCAATCCCTTTTGGGACAGTTAGAGGATGCTTCCTAAGGAGATTGATGTTTGAGGAAAACCTTGAACAGATGATTAGAAATCAAAAAAGCAGAAGAGGGAATCCTTTTTTGGTACCCATTACTTAAAGAACAACATATAAACTTATCTGATCTTTTGTAGTGGCTAGATAGTAGTCCATAGTACAGACATGCCATGATTTGTTTAACCATTTGCCTACTAATAGACTTTTAGGTTTATATCACTTAAGATTAAGTTTGGAATCAGACGTGCCAGGACAAAATGATCTGAATACTTTTAATATAATCTACTAAATTTCTGTCCAAAGAACTATACCCACCCATTATATTCCCACCATTATTATATGGGAGTCTCTGACTTCCCACACATCGCCAACACATGAGATTATCATGTTTCTGATTTTTCTAAATATTATGGGGAAAAATGCCTCATTGGAGTTTCAACTCTCATTGTCCAGTTACTTTTTATGTTTAACATAAAAATATTAAGTTTATTGGTCATTTGAATTAAGTTATTCTTTAAAGAGCTATGTTCTGACCTTCTACCCATTTTCATTGTCTTCTTACTGATTTCTAAAAGTTCTGTATATATTCTGGATATTAATTTTTAGTTGTACATGTAATTATTATTTTCTTCCAGTCTATCACTTACCTTTTTGTTTATGATATCTTTTTTTTTACAAAATATTAAACTTTGATGCACTCAAATATATTAGTCATTTATTTTATGACTTCTAGGGTTTTGTTTGCTTAAAAAGACCTTCCCACCCAAAAATTACAAACATATTGTCTTCTAGTACTTTGGGAGTTTGCTTGATATATTTAACCCATATGGAATTTATTTTTATATATGGTATGAAGTAGGACTTTCTATAGTTATTTTGCTAAAAGAATAGGCAATTATCCCACTATATATTAAATAATCAATTTAATTCTCTACTTTGAAATGTTATCTTTACCATATGTTAAATTATCATACAGAATTAAGACTATTTCTGGACTTTATTTTTCTATTCTATAGATCTATTTGTCCACTTCTATACCAGTACTATGAAGTTTCAGTAACTGAAACTCTACAGCTTTGATAGCTGGTAAATCAGGCTCCTCCCTATTTAATATAATTTTAAAAAGTTGACTACTCCTATAAATTTT
>NW_003852489.1:768553-796175 GCF_000181295.1 Otolemur garnettii
GGGGAAAGTCAAAGGATTTTAGATAGGACTTCCTCTACAGAAATGTACAACCTGGTTATGGAAAAAGATACAGATGACTTGTAGTAAACAACAAGAATCTATAGAATTAAACTTGTAGCTCACTCAGGGTCATTATAGTGTACATTTTCAGGCCTATTTCTGCCTCAATTTTACTTTGGGGATTTTGTATGTGTATGTGGAAGGGCTTACTTTTTGTGTGTGTGTCTTTTTATGGTTAAGTATTTACATACATAATCAATTTTTTTTCAGCCACCATAAGTAAAAAGTTCTATTACCAGGCAGGGTGCAGTGATTCATGCCTGTAATCCTGCACTCTGGGAGGCTGAGGCAGGTGGAATGCCTGAGCTCACAGGTTTGAGACCAGTCTGAGCAACAGCAGCACCCCATCTCCAAAAAATAGCTGGTTGTTGTGGTGAGCATCAGTAGACCCAGCTACTTGGGAGGCTGAGACAAGAGAATCACTTGAGCCCAATAGTTTGAGGTTGCTGTGAGCTATGACGCCATGGCACTCTACCAAGGGCAACAAAGTGAGACTCTGCCTCAAAAAAAAAAAAAGTTCTATTATCATCTCCATTTTACATGTAAGTTCAGTGAAGCACAAAGAAGTTAAGTAACTTTCCCAAGATCACAGAGCAAGAAGATGAAAGGAGCTAAGATTTGAAACCAGGTTTACAGACTTTGGCCACTAGGGTGTCTCACCTTTAAATTCCTGCTGCTTTGTCAAATGCCAAAAAAAGAGAGAGAAAATCTCTGAAATAAGAGCAGAGAGTGCATTAGTAACATCCAGCTTTGCTTCCCGTTCCATCTTCTCTACAGATGCCCAGCAAATAATAAAACTGTGCAGCGAACTGCTGTCAGGGCTGGACCTATCAGATATCCTCTCTCTCCTTTCCCTTAAACCAAGATCACAGCTAACTAGATAATTTGCAGAGCCCTGTGCAAAATGAAAACGTGAAGCCCTTGTTCAAAATGGCTAAGAATTTCAAGCGTGAGCACAATGTAAGGGTATGTGGCACATCTCTTGGGTGTGGGACACAATAAGAGAGGCTCTACCTAACAAATGCAAACACTGTAACCTAGTTGTGTACACCTTCACATTAAACTAAAAAAGAAAACAAACAAACAAACAGAATTTGAAGTGACTGACAGCAGACCCTTTGAAGCGCAGGGCCCTCCTTAATAATGCAGGGAACTAGTGTACCCATCCTTCCACTGTGCAGAGGCTGTCCCTAAGAGCTTGTAATCTTCCTAACATCAGTTTCTGGCTTTGCAGATTCACAGCCCTGCTCTGACGAGGAAGGCTGCTCAGAAGTCTTCCTCCCCACAGACAGTGACTACGACTCCAGCGACGCCCTGAGTCCCCGAGACCTGGACCTGGTCTACCTGTCGTCCCATGACATTGCCCAGCAGGCCTTAAGTGGCCTAAGCGGGAGCGCCCCTGACGTCTTACAGGTGCATGACATGAAGACCCCTGTGGGGAAGGGCCAGGATCCTCAGGGCCCGGCCCAGGGGTCAGATCCTGACCATTCGTGTGCAGAGTTCCTCCACAGCTTGACCCTCACCGGCTTTGCACCCAAGAACCACGCCAAGATGGCGCCAGGCACGCGGCCGCCGCTGGGCTTCCTGGGAAAGCGGAAGCCGGGCAAGCAACCGCACTACGGAGGCTTCAGCCGCCACCATCGCTGGCTGCGCATGCACAGCGAGTCGCAGTCGCTGTCGCTCTCCGAGGGCGTTTACACCCAGCACCTGTCCCCGGCCTGTGGCCTGATCCGGCCTGGGGAGGCCGAGCAGCCGGGTCCTGCAGCGGAAGGGTCCCGGGGCCTGGCTCTGGCCCACACCACCAGCCTCCCAGAGGAGCGGCAGAGCAGCCTCCAGGACGCCAGGCCTTCAGTCCACCACATCTACGTGGAGCCCTACCCCGAGGCCCTGGTGGAGCAAGACACAAAGCCGTGGGCCGGGTTAAGCCCACCCCCTGAAGGCTGCACTGGCCTGCCCAGCCCCACAAGCCCGGAAATGAGCCGGGAGGGCCCCACCACCTCTCCGGTGGCAGAAATACTCAGCAGCATGCTGTAGGGAGGCGACCCTGCCTGGCCACCACTCCGCACCTCCTCGGTACATTTTACATAGCCCTACCCCAGCCCGCCCCACTACATCCCCACCCATTTCAAATGTAGTAAATGTTACAAATCCAAAGGTGACAAGTTTAAGACCCTCTTTTTTAGAGTCAAGTGGGGATGGAGGCCAGAGGTGCCAGTGTCATTCCCAGATCAGCCTAGAAAAGGCATGGAGGAGCTTTCCTGTCAACATGGAGACACCATGATTCAAATTTGCCACCCTGTTTGGTGGCACCTACAGCCAAGGAAAGCCAGCTCAAAAAAACGCCCTCTGTTCTACAGCTGGCTCTGTAATCTGACCCCGATTTAGAGCTCTTTCATGAATTTGATTTGATAAGGAAGAGTTATATTGATGAAAATAAAATTAATGTATTTTTCCCCTCCATTCCAAACTTTTCTAAAGACCCAGGTTGTGTCTCTAGGGTACGGGGTCAAGTGGACTTGTCCTGGGTTCCCTGTCAACTTAGCCAGGTCATTCCAAAGTATAAGGTTCTCAGGAATCCCCAAGTCAAATTTATCTGTCAGTACTTATCTGATTAAGTAGGCCTTAAGACCGACCTCTGCTTAGTGCTGTGTGGAGACCACCGAAAAAAAACTAAAAGACACTTTTCTAGATTTGTTCTAGAGTAGGTAAGAAAGGAGCCCTTCCTGTCCACTCAGCTCCCGTTCAAGCATGAAAATGAGCAGTAAACTGTTCCAATGTGCAAGGAGATGGCTGAGTTAAGCAAAAGACTAAATTAGAAACAAAACAAGGGGACAGACAGACATGAGCAAAAGTATATTTCCTTTACTATTCTAAGATAAGCAAGGTAAGTCCGCGGATACTATGTCTCTAAAAATCATAGTGGATCTGCTCGAGATTTTTAGGTGATGAAATTGTCATTCAATAAGAATATACCCAGTAAATATGGCCAGGCAGGGATGGGCTCCTTACAGCCCCACTGACACATACACTCCCCCCATGTCACAGGTCAAGGGACAGATTGATTGTTTACCAAGGACAGACTGATTGTCTACCTTCTCCCCTTCAACTCAGCCCTCCCGGTGTCAATTCTGCCCCAGGATTATCTTGCCCATTGGCCTCAGGGAAACTCTCTTTAGAAGCCTCTGGCAGTGGTTCATTCCAAGGATATACTCCAATACACCTGGAACTCCTGTTTTGAACTCTTTGCCCCTTACCTGAATTTCTTACAAATGAGAAACCCAAATCAAAGACAAATCACACTGCATAGTCAACAAAGGCACGAGTCTTCTCATCTCCTGGAGCCAAGACCCATTCAGTTCCCTGACATTCTAAATGGTCCTTTTCTGCTTCATAGGCGTTTCAGTTAAATATTGTTCTTTATGGCCCTATCCTTGTCCACACAGTTCTACCATTCCTCCTCGTGGGAGTTCACACAAAGTCCCCTGTTCACAATGTTATTCTGATCCCTTCCATTTTTAAAACATTTGATTTAAACATAAATAATTACCCTACTGGAAAGGTACAGATTTGGCCCATGGCCTATGGTCATTAGGAAACTAAAGCCCAGAGCTCAGTCTTTATTTTTTTAAGAGATTTTATACTCAATGAACCCCCCACAGAATCTTGATCAGAATCACTGCAGCTCCTTTTTCAGGCCTGGGAGGATTTTAAAATGCAGTTTTCTTCTGTCGAAGTGAATTCTGTGTGTATGGAAAAAGTCGATGTTAGAACTAAAATGGACCATAAAATTTGTCTAAGTCCTTGGGTTTACAGATAGGTCAATTAAGGCCTAGAGACATTAAGTGACTTGTTCAAGTTTGCAGAGCTGATTTAGTCTCAGAGTTAGGGTCGGAACCCAGAAAGAACCACTCCCGTTATAGCAGGCTGTTCCACTGGGAATCGGTACACACCCAGTCAACTCCTGATGGTCTTCAGGCTACTTATCTATTTTGCAAATCACCTACCTACTTATAATGCCAAATTCAAGTCCTTGGCTCAACCTTTACCTAACAGGTTTCCAATATCACAGAACTTGTCAGGGAATACAAATTCCATGTCACAGATGTCTAAGCTAACTAATTAAAAACAAAATTGGGGAGAAATGTATATTTAAAATAATTTGTCCTAGTTAGTAACAGGAATGACAGATTTATCTGCTTATAGATTGTATATGTGGATGAGTTTATGAAATAAGATTCTGAAATTGTTAAGAGCTAAGAAGCCAGGCAGTTCTCTGATCCTGCCCATTATGTAGGGGGAAGTGTGTGACCGTGAACCAGATGAGAGCCATTCCCTAGGCAGCAAAGGCAGAAAGTGACGCACCCTTCTGGCCCCTCATTGAGTGAGCAAGTTCTGACATACTGGGCCCAAATGCATTAGTCTCTAGCCCCCTATTGATATTGGGGACACGAGGTTATTTTTTCATCTTCTATGAGGAAATGAGGCATGCCCTTGAAATGAATCGTGCACATTAGATTTCAACTGGCATGCTTAATCCACTTTAAAATCTCTCAGCAATATCCCTACATAAAAGTGAATATGTTATGTTCTCTATAACTAGATATTTGTTCAAGTAGCTTCTCCTGTCCCTCCACTTGGCAACACTTTGTGAGCCCAGTTTAAATTCATACATTCTTGTGAGAAGATCACTGGGATCACTAATCCACAGTTCTATCTTCATTCGGCCAAATTATAAATGCGTTACAATGTCTGAGGATTTTTGTTTGTTTTGTTTTCTATTGGACATGGTGAACTTTTGCCTTTCACTCTTTTTGAGTCTAATCTGAAGCCTAGAGGCAACTTTCTTGTCCTGGGCCTTCTTTTCCAGGCTTTTCCTAACATGCTTTACTCTCAGCTCTCGTCTTTTGTGAAAATCCTCAAAAATCATTGACCAAGACCTTTCCCGTATGTCTGTTTCTAGTCTAAGTCCCACAGAGAACCAAACAATCATGGTGAAATACATCCCCAGGCCCCAAAGAGCTCACTATCTGACCTTAGAATGCAGCCAAACATTCACCATACATCTTCTCAGCACTGTCTTAGAAGAGGCCAGAGTCCGTCTCCTCTACCACGCAGACCTAGCGCATGTGGGGCTACCCATCTTCAATTTCACTGTGGCTGTGTAGACTCTGGGGAGGACAGCCCGGAAATGCAAGCCATGCACGTATATATGCTTGGCAACCATTTATAAGGCTATCACATCCTCTCATTGAATGAGCGTACCTGAGAGACAGTAATTAAGAACATTCTCACCATGGAATGAGCATTTTCAGAAGTGGGTACTTAAAAATGAGATCCAGCCCATTTCAGGAACATTCACCCATGCTCGAAGCAATAATTACACGGGAGAAAATGGTTCCACTTGATTTGAAAATTGAAGCCAGTTAGTCATAATATTTCACCAGTCCTCCTTCCAGAAGGATCCCAAAGCACTTTATGGAAAGCAGTGACTGAAGCTTTGTTGTACTCCCCTAAAGAGACCTTGTCCAGTAGCCACCTGGCAAACACCTTCCCCATCCTTGCCAGGAGATCATTCCAGACGAGTGGAAAAGAGGACTGGCCTCTCATTCATTGTTATCCTGCCTCACAATCGTGAACCCTGGTGATTCCTGAGCTCGTCCCATGAAGACAACTTGGCTCGATAGGAGGCATGCCAGAAAATCCCAACTCCTTGGCCCCCTCTTGTTCTTCATCCTCCACCCCGAGTCCCTTTCTCTTGGAGAACTATCAGCTCAAGCTGTTAAGGGGTCTAAAGGTGCATTTAAATTACCTAGTTCTGTCAACAGCACACAGAGTTCATTGGCTTCTAGAAACACATTCCTGTTAGGAAGACGATGCCATTTTTCTACAGCTCTGTCAGCCTTGTAAGGGGCAGAGCTACATAAAGAGAGTCTGCCTCTCTCGGTGTATTTCCTTGTAACCTCTAACATACCAGTTAGAAAGGGTAGTGGTAGATTAAACAAGAGAACTCTCTCAGAGAATTCAAAGTGCTACACTGTCACTTTATAAAGTCTGAACATTTTTCGAGATGATTCATCCAAGCAGACCTGGACTTTTTCTCCCCAGATCGTATATCTTGAAGGAATTTTTTTTTTTTAAGGAACTCTTTGGAAAGAAACGGCATCTCTTCCTAGGGAGCAGGGTGCCCAAGGATAAAACTTGTTTCTTTGCTGGTCACCTCTCCTAAGATGTTCAAACACATGGCTTATGACTGTTAAGCTAAACTTCAATGCGGCCTTACAAACAACAAGGGTAGTGTATTTGAAACCATGTTGTACAGCTTGGAAACTTATTCTAAGATCTTAATTCAGAGTTTTTCTGAGGTGTTGAACTTTGCCATTAGCAAAAAGTATTTTTAGAAAAATCCATTGACTGTTTATGAAGCACTGATTTTGCCATACTTCAGGTCTCTGGTTCCTCCCCCGCATCTGCACACAGTAGTTCTATTTGGTTTTTTTTTTTTAATTATTTCTTCTGTTTCCATGAGAAATGAATTTGTAAAATAGTTGTTCAAAAGCACAGTTAGTTTTGCTTGACAATAAGTGGAGGGTGGAAAAATATTCTATTTTGATAAAGGAAGGAGGAGGTTTGTGGTTCTTATTGTTGTGGTGGTGATTTTAAATATTATCCTACCGTGTTCCCCCTCCACAGGGGGAGGAGGAGAAGAATATACATTATTCTTATTCTAGCAAAAGCCAGTATTTCGTTTAGGGGCAAAGGTTATGAAGCTATTGGTTCAGCCTCTTTATTGCTTGCCCTTCAGACACGAAACTGTGACTGCATTCTCCCAGTAAGCATCACCCAGTAACTGATTTTAAAAATCCAAGTCTGGCAAACGGTTGCGAATCACTCTGCGTTGCTGTGTTGCCTCTCGCCTTGTGACAAATCAGATGCTTGGGGATATTCCACATTATGTGGCCACTAGTGTCAGTTTTAAGTTTATGATGTGATGGGGGAAAAAAGGTTTTTTTGAGAGAGAGTGTGTGTGTGTGCATGGGTGTGTGGTGACAGATGTTTCATAGAAAAAGTAATTAAAGTGGCGTTCTATTAGGCATTATTTAATTGCTTCCTGCTCCATATGTACCTAGTCATCCGGCTGATTACTGGTCATTATTTGTTCCGAATGTATTGTATCTAGTTGCTATGGATGCAACGTAAGTGTCTGTGCAAGTTTAAACTTCAGTCTGTTATCTGCACAATTTTGTGTGCTTTAACGCCCTGTAAATATGCAGATGAATCATATGTGGTGTGTTAAATATGACTTCCAATCTTAAAACAATACTATTTTGTAGTATGTACATTTGGAAACTATTTAAACATTTTAAATAGATATTGTACATGGCCAGTACCCTCCATCGAAAACAGCCCTGGTAAAATGCACGTCTCCTCAACCTACTGATTACAAGAAAGAGGTCAGGGATTAATAAGAATTAAGATAATTTTTCTAATGGCAAGTATTTTTGGTAATTTCCTACCTGTCTAATTGTATTTTCAAGAGAAACTGTCAACAGAAGAAATCTTAGCTACAGGAGGCAAAGACTTTGTTTGTAGTAAGCATTAATTGCACTTTCTGTCTCACCTGACATTGTCGAAATCTAAGGCAAGGGAAGAAGTCAAAAATACTTTTGATGCTTCCTAAAATGGTGTGCTGTCTCCAGGACAGTTTCCAAGTCCTTTGTCTTCAGTGTGGAGAAATGTCAATTAAATAATAAACTAATCCAACTCTTAGCACTTGGCTTACCTAATGCTTTTTCCACGTGTCAGTCAAGACAAAAGTTTTTCAGCCAGAGCTTTGAACATCTTCTCACCGAAACTTTGGAAACATTGTTTTGACCATTATCAACAACGTCCGACCAGTTGGCTCTTGATTAATTCATAGCATTGGGGTCATTTCTCTTTCGTAATTGGTTCTTGCCAAGTATCAAACATACAGCAACAGGTTGCCACGGCAAATACTCTCACCAAGTTGCCCCCAGGAGCTTGGCCATCTGAATCTTGCTTCTTGCTCCACTGCGTGGCATGGTTAAGTCTTCAGTGCATTTTTGCATGTGCTGTCTGTCCCATCTCAATTTCTCCATGCCGTCTATTTCCACACCCATGAAACTCCTTCCTACACCCGCTCCCTCTGGCTGGGATTTGAGATTTCTTCTTTGTTTAAGAACACTACGGAGATCACTTCCATACCAGGAACCTGAGCAAAGGGTCTCCTGAATTCCCAAAGACAGGACACGTGCTGCTTTGGACCACACGTTTGTCTTATGCTGCTTTATAGAATTCTCTTAAACACACACACAAATCCAGCTCTTTATTGGCATGTTCGTGGTCAGCTTTCCCGACAGCCACAGAGGGCTGTTTTGTTGTCCTGGCCAAGTGTGCTGTTTTCCTTATGTAAATTGTCATCTTTCTAAGCAAACCATGACTTTCTTTTCCTAACTCTTTCTCTAAATAAAAGTTTACCTTCTTTTTCAAACCAAACAGACGACACTGTTCTTTCATGTCCCCTGTCCTCTATGAACACCCCGGGGAGGTCTGAGGGGAGGGACAGAGTGGGGTAGACGGGAAGAGGAGGCCTTTCAAATTGGACCTGCTGAGTAAGAAGTGCACCTTCCCTGAATGCTGAGCCCTTCGGATAAGTGACGCCAAGCAACCTGCAATATCTCCACCTGCCAAGAAGAAGGAATTCCTTCTTCTCCATAATTAAAAAAAAAAAATCATTTTAGGGAATTAGGCAAGTTTAAACAAAGAGTTTTTATCAATTTAGAGTGCTACTGGGCAGAACAAAACTCATAAGGACATTGTCTTGCCCAGTGTCTTCATAAGGTTGGGTCTTTGCAATGATTTTTTTAACTGTGCAAATGCATTTCCTCTTTAGGTAGCACATGGCATACTCACCTTTACATAACGCCCCTCGTAGGGGCCTGTCCTGCCAATCTTTTCTCCAAAGAGGAGACTGGTGTGAGATACTGACTAGAGGAAGTTAGGCACCAGGTATGGACTAGACTAGATCAGTTGCTCTAAGTCAAAAGTAAATCCCTACTCTCTTGGCCCCTGTCCCCCCAACACATTTTATAGCTCCTGGCATAAAGACCTGTTATGTCAGTGCTGCATCTGATGACCACCAGCTATTGTGGAGAAGGCATCTAGAAGCAGTTTCAATTTGATCAATTGCTTAATTTCTCCATAAAGAATGGACTTGAAGACCTTTGCAAACGCCTCTGAGCCTGCAGCTCTCTAAAGCAGCTCAGGCCAGGCAGGGTAGCTCATGCCTGTAATCCCAGAACTTTGGGGTATTGAGGCAGGAGGATGGCTTGAGGCCAAAAGTTAGAGACCAGAAGGGGCAACCTAGGGAAACCCTACCTTATCTCTACCAAAAAAAAAAAAAAATTTAAATGGTTAAGATAAATTCAGTTTGTCCCCTCAGGATGCCTTGAAAGTATTTCTTTAGGAGTTCCTGGTAAGTCCACCACTTATACCACACATCCTCTCCAGGATAATTTGATTGGGAGTGGCCCCCAGATCGAGGCCAGGGCGCTGGGGAGAAACATGCCCTTTCTCACGGTGCAGGGTCCATGTCCAGATAGCCAGCAGTTTCCTAAGTGTCATGACCTCTTGCCCAGTGATTGGGCACCACCAAGTTTGACACACAGGTTATCCATCCCAGCTTTGCTCTCTGAGTACCTAGAAATCCTGCCAAAAAGTCTTGTCCCAATGTCCAGTAAGGCCACTTTCGCACGTACCATTTTCCTCATCAAATGTTTGATAGCTGCCCTGTCCTTCATGTTTATAAACACTTCCACAAGCACCATCCTACTGGGATTTAGCAGACCATCCCTGTGAGGTTATCAGGGCAAGAACTTTTATCTCCATTTTACAAAGAAGGAGAGAGAGGCTGAGTACAGTGAGAACTGAGGCCCAGGACACCTGACTTTCCAGAGTGCCCTGTGCCATTGAATTGGGTTGAGAAAGGAAAGAAATGGGCCACTGGACCGTCTCTGTGGAACAGGCACCCTGCACATTAGGCATGCAAGGGACATTCACCCACCCTTCATGATTGCAAATGAAGCCAAACAACCAATCACATAGACCCTTTCCCACCAGGCCCACGTTCTAGGTAAGGGGCAGGTACTCTGTGACTGCAAGCAAGACACTTCTCATTGAACTTGCGGATAAAAACATCTATAAATTGTGTAAGCTCTTTTTCAGCTTTGAAATTCCATGAATATAAAATACTCCTATTGAGTACCTATGAGAGATGAGTAGAAATTCTCAGAATACTACTACTTTGTTGTTTTGTGCCATTGTAGTTCTTGTAGGGGAGGACTCTGGACTGTGGTAGATTAAGTAGATGACGCTGAATCTATCATGGCGTAAGAAAGTAACTGTGAGAAGTCCACTCTCAGCATCCCTTCCCAATGTCTCCCTCGCTCACAGAGAAATGCTTCAGGGTGGAAAAATTAAACCTGTCTTCTGCCTCACCTGACTGCGGTCTCTCTCAGAAAATAATTCCACCTATTTCAGTTTCCCTGTCCCGGAACCACAGTCAATGTGGTCTGGAATATCCCTTGGATTTTCCCCATCATCTAACTCAACACCAGCAACTACACACCAGCTGTTCTCTTAGATCTCCCCTGATCACTGCCGTGAGATCCTTTCCCTGGAGTGTCCCGGAAAGGGTCAGGGCATTGCACAACTCCAGGGGGTGCTATTATTAAGTGTGGAATTCGCTCTATTAGCCATTTCCCAGAACCCAGGGGTGAAGCAAGCAGGCCCCCTGCCAGGTAGCAAGCCTGAAATGACATCTCCTTTGGGGTGGAAGGAAAGCGGAGAGAAGGGCATGGAACAGAGCACAGAGTTCTTCTTCCTCATCCCACGGTGGGCCTGCCTGGAGGCACAACACTGGACACACATCTGACTCTTCCAAGTTGGGACCATCTGGAGCTTTGACTATGCCCGGGCCATGTTGGCTTGGCTGGACCCATGTGCCAGGCATTGTTCTCCCTCTGCCCTCTGCAGAGTCTGTGAAGTCAGGACAGCATCATTCTCTGACAAACATTCAGTACATTTCCTTGGGTCCCAGGAGGCCTGATATTGAAATGTTTTCCTCTCCATAGTTATATTTTCCTTGGTTGAAAAAGTTTTGTTTTGGAAGTTGCTACCCTGTCGAGGTAATGAGTCAGTTTGGGAGGCCGGTACGGAGGGGAAAATGCACATCATTGGCAGAAGCCAGAAGGATGGGGGTGAGAGAAGGTGGGAGATTCCTGGTGGGAGAGAACGGGCTACACCCTTTGCCCACTCTCACCCCTTCGGGAAGAACACGGCCCCTCGGCACCAGCATGGTGCTTCCTCAATGGAGCCAGGGGCCAGGCCCGACTGCTGTCTCAGAGCCTAGGTCTGGGACAGGACGGGCAGGCAGAGAAGGAGCTAACATGCATGGGTCGCCTTTTGAGTCCCATGAAACCTCCTACCTTCTACTTTTTGTGAAAGTTCGTAGCTTTATGATCCACATTTTACAGATTAGGAAACTGAGGCTCAAAGGAAGGGAAATTGCACTTCCCATATCACACAACCAGCACCGGGTAGAGCAAAGACGAAATTCAGGTTCAGTATAGGAATCCAGTATCCCTTAGATCCTGTGGTCTCTCTACAAGACTCATTCCTACCCAAAGAAACAGACCCAAGAGACCGGCGGGAGAGCATAAGACCAACTGGAGGGACAGCCGAAATTACCTGACTCTGAGCAGGGAAGTACTGTGGGGAGAGGCAGAAGAGGCCTCCCTTTCCTTTTCCCCTCCATCTTTTCCTCCCCTCAATTTTTCCATTCTGCACATTTTCTTCTGGCAGAAGGAAAAGTCACAGAGATACAAAAACACACACATAAACACACCAACACCCAGAGATCCCTCACTCAACGCAACCCAAATACTCGCGTCCACACAAGCACAGAGGCACACACATCTGGAGGCAAATCTCAGAATTCAAGGGTTGGCCCCACGCCAGCTCTGAGCCCCCGAGTAGCCCACGGAGGAGCCCTGGTCTGCCTCACTTTGGGAGGTCAAAGCAATGAAAGAGCCCTGGTAGTTTAAAAAAGAGAAAGGGAGAAAGAAGGAACACCAGCTCCTCTCATGATGGGAGGTCAGAGCCGAATGAAACCAGGAGAAGGGGTGGGGGCGGAGTGAGAGCTGGGGGGTGGGGAGCCTGGGGCTGGCAGCTGAATTCCTACCCTGGCCCAGCTCCAAAAGATTAAAATAGAGCTCTTAGAGTGTCCCCTCCGCAGACCAGCCTGCCAGGGGCCAGACAATACGTGGGTTTGTGCTCCAGCACAGGCCTCCAGAGAGGTGATGTTTTTACCCGGACAGCTAAAGGCACAGAGGCAGGTCTAAAGCAATTCCAAGGCTCCTTTGGCCCACAGTCCCCGAACAGGCCACAGCAGAGGGAGCGCTGCCGGCTGCTAGGATGCATACAGATCTGCTCTTTTCTCCTCTCACCCCAGGGCAGGCTGCTGTTCTCATACTTCTTCATTTTAGCTACCCCCAAACACACAACTGGCAGGGCTATGTGGGCCAAGGTATTAGCGGATTCGTTATACTTTAATTGCGAAAGAAAAAAAAAACTCAGCCTGCCCTAAACAGGCAGCCCTACCAATGAGGGATGGACAGGGCGTCCTGGATCATCTGAAATGCTCAGAGGAGTGCAAACACTTTATTTTCTCTAACCAAGGGACATACCTCCCCCAGAAGGAAGCCCCACTGGCTACTTAAGGTTACATCTGCTTCCTGGGAATTCTTGAGGATTTCAGGCAGCTGGGACTCCAGGCCAATATCTCAGACCCCTTGCTAATAAGGAAGGATGAAGACAAGAATGCGTCCGCTGAGTGCACAGGCTCGGGGGATTGCCAGATGTGGGGTCTACTCCTGACTCTGTCATTACATAACTTTTTGAACATGAGCTAGTTGCTTGACCTCCCTGGGACTTAGGTTGTTTATCTCGCATAGCACCTAATTATTGTCTTAAGTGTTAAATGAGAAAAATGCATAAAAGTGGTCAAACCAATGGCTGGCATGTCATTAGCAAATGTTAGCCCGAAACAAAAACTATCCCCTTCCTACCAGGTCCCCCACAACTAGGGAGAAAATATAATCTGTCATCCAAACAGGAACACTTTTGATGATGAGAAGAGGAATTAATAGAACAGGTTCCTGGGACACAGGCCTACCAGGGACTATCTAAAAAATCTAGGATGGATACTTCTCTTCTCTGCGACCTTTTGAAGTAGTGCCATTTGGCATTTCATTAAGGCAAGCCCTTTTAAAATGGCCCTGAAGTTGACTCTATAACATAAAGCCCACTGGAAGTCACAGCCCTCCATGGTATATCATGATATCTATAAATGAAATTTTAGTTTAACATTTAATTCTTTTATATATTTAAAAGTCGTTAAGTCGTAGGCACGTGGTAGAAGGTAAGTCATAGATCACTTTACAGATGGATGACTGAAAATTGAGGAAATTCTGCCCTCTTAAGTTTTTCTTTTCCATTAATTGGGGAAAAGTAGTTATTATTCAATTTTAATGGGAAAAACACCCTCCTTTCCTCTCCCAGAATATTAATATTCTACCAAAGCAAAGTTAAGGGTTCAAGACTTAACCCCCCAGGGAAGTGAAAAATGGAGACAACTTTCAGGGTCATGACCAACTTTCTTTAAAGAGTTTTAGCCATTCAGATCTGGAGATCAATGTCCAACTTGCCACGTGCTTGGGATTGAGGATGCTGGACTTCCCATTTCAGAACCAGGACAGTCTGGGCACACCAAGTGGTTGGTCACCTTAGGAAGAAAACACCTGAAAAGTAGCTGAGGGGGTTTTGTGACAAGACTGTAGGAAACAACCTCAGCCTATCAGAAATAATCAGGAATCCAATGTATTCAATAGTAATAGGAAGGCAGTAGATGTAATACAAGGTGGGGGTAGGGAGAAGGGAGAGGGGTGGAGGAAGGAAGAAAGGGGGTTATAATTGTGTCTTGGGGTCAGAACACAATTATAGGAAGGACTTTACCTAACAAATGCAATCAGTATAACCTAATTCTTTGTATCCTCAGTGAATCCCAAAAAATAAAGGGAAAAAAAGAAATAATCTTTAGACCCATTACTGACACCAAGCAGCTCTCCAAAACAGAGGTGACTTATGGGCCCTCAAATGCAGAAAATGCTTGAGCAGTCTTTTGTGTGCAGTTGATTGAAAATGCGCTCATAATCACAAAACTGGTCCCTTCCACTCCACCTAGGCAGCCCCACTATGGTGCCTGGTCACCACTGGAATATGCCCACTCTCCTGGGATTCTGGAAGACCCCCTCCAACACAAAGTCTCGGTTGTCTCCTTCTGACTTTGCATTTTTATTTGCTTGCTTTCTTGTTGAAAGCCAACCCCTTCCTCTAAAGTGTTTTATTTGCATTAAAGAAATTTACAACATAATCTCTCCTTTGATTCTCATGGAAGGTAGGCAATGTGAATGTGCCCGTTTTTCTTATGAAGATGTAAACTCTAAGAGAATAAAGCCAGTAGGCAGATAAAAACCAGAAAATTTAGACCCAGGTCTTCTGACTTGAAATCCTTCACTCTCTCTGTTGTATCATTCCTCAGTATGAAATTCATTCATTTTATGTAATGTGGAGTGATACTTAGACAGGGTTAGTGCTTCCCTTTCAGTTGAGCCATTTAAAGCACACACAGACACTCCCATATACATATTTAGACACACTCACTAACACACATAGACCAATCTCAAAACTGGGTCCATTTAAGTCAGCGGTTCTCAACCTGTAATAAAGGCCCGCAGCATTAGGAAGGTTGAGAACCACTGCTTCAAGTTATCCCACCCACCACCCAAAGGGTGAGCAGATGCCTTTTCTGTATTTCACTTCAACCACATCCTCACTTTGGGAAATCAGCCACTGTGTAACAAAATAGAATAATGACTTACAGAGTTAGGAGAGAAGGGACATTGTTTCTTATACCATCAGCCAGCATAAAAGGATGTAAAACCTGCTACCAACTAAAACCACAGTTCTGCTTTAGGCAATCTATGCGATAAAGATAAAAACATCAGTAGATAAGATATTTGTACAACATGCTGATTGCATAGTTTCTGGTTGTGACAAAACTAACTGGGGACAGCCGGAGTGCCCCTAGAGGAACAGGTGGACAAATTTTGCAGCATTACATTATAAAGAATAAGTAAGAGCCGTTCATGTTGACCTAGAAAGACAACCATGATAGATTGTGCAGAAGAAATTTAAAAAGGAGGGTGGGAGGTTAAAACGTATCTTACGGCCCAGCCTGCTATGAGTACTTGTTTTAAATCCTATTATATGCGTAGATGTGTTATATATACACACATAAAAATAAATATGAAAAGATACATAAGCTGTCGACTTCAGAATTTGGAAAAGGAAGGAGGAGATTATTAACCTTTTTATACAATTCTGAATTAGTTGACTTTTTTAAGGCTTATATTATTTCTGTAATTTGAAACAATAATAAAGCAGAACAAGATAAAAATAAATGAAGCCCAGAATTTGGCCACATCTGATCTGAGCACAGAAAACTCAGCTCCCTCTTCTGACATCTTTGGGTTCATCCAAATGAACTCTCTTAATTAGCCCCAGACATTGACATCTGTGTGGGGCTCGTCCCTTCCTTACTCCCTACCTTGGTTGTTTAAACGGCCACCTCTGCTGGATGTTAGGATTGGGGTTGGGACCCATCGTCCCCACTCCCACATCTCCCTCTACCCACTCACCCCCCAAAAGACTTTGGTTCCTGCTCAAAAGGCTAAGAATAAATTCTTTCCACCCTGGTTATTCTCCAAAGCATCATCCTCCCCACTCTTTTCTCCCTAACCTCCAGATGTTGGACTCTGGAAAGGGGTAACAGTGGGAGGCAGTGGAACCTCCCTGTCTTTCTAAAGGTCTTTACCAAGAGAGAGGGCTGCATCTGTTGAGGATGGTGTGGATTTAAGTGCAGTTACAACAAGTTAGTTATGGGTGGTTTGTCATTTTTGGAGTGCAAATTGCATGCAGAGCCCAGTAAGAGGGAGGGGCAGGAAATTGGGAGCCGGGAGGGCAAAACAGACATGTATAGATGAAATATAATAACTTGGCTGCTTGAAGAAGTAATATTTAATCAATGGCTTGTATGGACAACTCCTAAAAGACATTTTTGAGCCATCTAAATCTAAGAGAAATAGCGTATGCTAGAAGATGGACTCATGATTCAAAATGGTCTTGACCAGCAGATGTCAGTTAGCACAGATTAAAGAAAAGTGCCATATTTAGTTAAAAAGCAAAAAAGTCTAACAACAAAATGGGAGAATCTTAGCAGGGCAAAGGATTGGGGAAAGAAGACCTGATGGAGGCCTTTTAGTCAACAAGCTCCAATTAAGCAACAGAATAAAGAGGCTGGCTTTAAATAGTACGCTAATGCAGTCTAGGGACTTCAACACACGTAAATCAAACGAGAGAGTCATTCATTTGTTCATCCTTTCAGTCACAAACATTAGTTGAACACCTACTATATGCCAGGCACTGTGCTGAGCACGTGTTAAAGAGCTCTAACAATTACATAATGGTCTATATTCACAGTTTGATTGTTATGTTCCATCCAGGGTACCATGTTTTAGTTTCATTGTCATACCGACAAATATAAGAGGGAAGATTAAGCCAAGTCATTCACACAACAGTCAAAGAAATGGAAGAGTCCATTCAGCCAGAGATGCTAAGCTATGGTAAGTACAGTGAAATATCTGAAGGATTACTAGGATCATTGCTGAAAAGACTTATTTTATATAGCACCATTTAGGAGAACTATAACTACAGTAGCTTAATAAGAAGAAATTCTTTGGGACTCCTCCTTACAAAAGATGGAGCCTAATTCTCCTCTCCTTAAATGTGGGCTGAACTTAATGGCATCTACTTATTGAGTAGAATGTGGCAAAAGTGATGATGTGTGATTTCCAAGAGTAGGCCGTAAAGGCATTGCAGATGCCTCCTGGGGAAACCAGCTGCCCAGAGAATAATGAGAATAATCAAGCTGAATTATCTATGGAGAGGCCTACCTGGGAAGGAACTGAGGCCTCCTACCAACAAAGAGCAACTGAGGCCTTCTGCCAACAGCCATAGAGTGAACCATTCTGGAAGTAGATCTTCCAGCCTCACCCCCAGGCAAGCTTCAGATGACTACTCTACATAGACTGCTCTAAGCCAAAACCCCCCCAGCTAAGCCGCTTCTGAATTCCTGATCCTCAGGAACTGTGAGATAATAATGTTTGTTGTTTTTAAGATGCTAAATTTGCAGGGTAATTTGTTATACAGCAATAGATAAGCAATTCACTGACCAAAAAGATGGATCTGGTGAGGAGACCAATTTAACCTTAACAGAAAAAGAATTCCTATGATAACAGTTGTCTAAGAGTGGATTGGTTCCACCTGCATGAAGGTGGAGCAGTGTGAAGATCCCCATGTTCAACCAGAAACAGGACCACCACTGTAAAGGTAATGCCTATATTGGGTGCCTGAGGATGAGCTTGGAACCCAAATTTGTCATTTTTCATCTCATGTTCACCTTCTAAGCAGCAACCATTAATTTCCTAACCTTCAATCCTCTGTCTGGTTTAAAAAAGTATGGTCACCTTTATAGTCAGGCAAAGACAACCCTGAGATGATTGTCCTCTGGGTCTTATTGGGACCAGGCTGGCTTGCCCCCATCAGGGAGAAGCCACTGGTTTGTTTTTGCAATGGTATCTCTGCCATGATTTAGAGACTCACTAAATGGAGATGGGATTTAAGACCTCATTGGTGCTGAATTGCATCAAGAGCACAGTAATCTCTTCAAAGCCCAAATTGCAGCAGTCAACATTCCCCCTGCTGCTACTGATAATTTGTACCATATTGACTGGGTTACTTAGCATTTGCAAATAGGATTCCATAGTAGCTGGATATCAAATACATGGAAATAGCTCTTCATCAACTCGGAGCCTGGAGCCCACTCTTGACCCCTCCTTTGGCCACCAGAATGTAGCCAGGCTTTCCTTACTGCCCACATACTAAGCCCACTGTCCTGCTAAAGGTAGACACCTCAACCTCATCACACATGCAGCTTCTGGGTAGAGAGAGGGCAAAGAGAGTAACGGGGACCACCAAGTTCCCAGAGAGCAAACCCAAGAAGGCGAAATAGGCCCAAGAACTGAAAGATGGAATTGAGCCCAATTCATGGGGATCCAGAGTTTTCCTACCAAATTCCTGAAGAAACCAAATTGCATAATGTGTGGCTTATTCCGAAACACACATCCCTGTGTTGTTGGCCAGTGCGTGGACAGTGTGGCAGGGGTCTTAGGCAAGGGGCACAGGTGCACAGAAATGAAAACGACAAACTGAAAGAACCAGCTTCCCGCCATAGAAAGCAGCGTCTGCCGGATTCCTCGGTCAGAGCATGCATGCGGATATACGCGGGCTCTTGTGTGCGTGTGCAGCTGGGCAGGGGGTGGGAAGTGGAGGCTTTGCAGGGAGGGAACACGAACATGTCTCCACACACATTTTAAATGGCCATCGCAAAGGAAACCATCAGAGACGCTCTCACATCCACTTGTCACTGTCTTTGGCCAGCTCCCACGATAACTCCTCAACCTCCCCTCCTCGTGTACACATTTTTAAGTGGGAATGATTTTGCTCATCTGGGAAGAGGGTGCCTTTACAGAGCTGAATCAGGCTCCCTCGTACCCTCCGTGTTCCTTCGGGGTGGAAAACGGGAGCAGTGATAGATGCTAAAACGCGGAGTCGGAAGCATCAGGGTTGGAGATGAAAGTTTGGGGAAGGGTGGGAGGAAGACGGTTTCTTAAAAAAGAAAAGTTTGTTATTTTCCTGCTTTGGGTCTGCGCCACACCTTTCCAATGGAAAACCTGTTTAACCTGCTTTAAAAAAAAAAGAAGAAGAAAAGAAAAGAGACAAACATTTGCAGCCATTCCACGTTATGAGTAAGGGCTGTGTTGTTTTTCTAATCGACCTCCACTCCCGCAGGACTGAACAATTCAATCTCTCTTTCCCCAGCTTACCTGTGGCATGTGGGGCCTGCTGGACTGGAATAAATGGCTGTTTATGGATGATAGCATCTGGTATGCCCCTGATGAGGTCACCGTGTTATGTTAAATATTTCTACCTCCTGGTGGAGAAACCAAAGCTGACGGCTCTCGAGACCACCACTGCCCAGCTGAAAAAGTGCAGCACTCAAGGTGGGATCTACGCCTTTGAAAGGCCAGTCAGGCTCTATGGCATCTTGCAGCCCTCCTCCCGGCCCCCAGGATGAAAGCAAACCTGCTAATACCAATATTCACACGCCCCGGTGGGAAACAGACTCAGACAGGACTCTGAACACCTCGTCTGGTTTCATCCTCACCACCAGCCTGGCAAAGTTGGTCTTAGGGCTTGGATTTCCCCTCCTGCAGATGAATGGACTGAGGCTTGAAGAAATTCAGTCGCTTGCCTGAGGCCTAGCCCAAGGTAAATAGAAGACACAGGATTTGCGCTCAGGTCCCTCTGGCTCCCAAGTTCAGGACTGTTTCACTATAGGTTCGGGGAAGGCGGCCTGGAGGAAGGAGAAGAGTCAGAAATGCCCATAGGCACTGTGCCTCCATTCCCTCAGCTGGGAGAGAGACAGTGTTGGATCAGCTGAGATCTATCGATTTGCAAATGTATGACCTCGTGGCCAGTCCGTGGATTGAAAAATGAACTACTGGGGTGGCACCTGTGGCTCCAAAGAGTAGGACCCCGGCTCCATATGCCGGAGGTGGTGGGTTCAAACCCAGCCCTGGCCAAAAAAAAAAAGAAAAGAAAAGAAAAATGAACTAATAAACTAACCGTGCTCCCGAGCTTAAGTTCTCAGAGGAATCCCTGTGACTGTTCAAGGACAAACGCTAAGATTCCCACCTCTAAAAATGGGAGATTCGGAGCTTTCTGTTTACCAAGTTTTCTGCGTGAGGCAGAGAACTGAAACCCCCGGCTTCCCTGAGCTGCTGGCCAATGTAACTCCGAAAGACACGTTTCTCCAATGTTCTTTCAGTAGCAGTGCCCTAGACGTGGAGGGACACGTGGCAAAAAGAAATGGATTCGTTTTTTAACAAGATCGAAAAGGCACACCAAATACTTGGGTCCTCCAAGGTGTCTGCCTGCCTCCAGCTGTCCAGGGTTTTCAGCTGGGTCTCGGGAATGAAGTTCAGGACACCCAGACAAGTAATACTAACTAGCAGTGCCAGGAAAATATGAACATTTAAAAAAATAAAGCAGAGATTTGTTTACTTTTGAAATATATACTTATCATCCTGCACGAACCTTCACACCCGAGAATCCTTGGCAATTCTGCCTTCACCTGACCAGGATTAGCCATGGCAGAGCCAAATCTCTTGGTGTTTTGCTGATCCAACCTTGGAAGCGTCACCCCCCTCCCCATCTCTTTTTTCCCCTAGACGCTGATTTTCATGCGTTCACACTCCCCTGTGGGATGAATTGGTTCTATTCCGAAGCCAGTGGGGGCGTTCTGCTGGGATGACGCCGTTGTGGTGAGCGAAGCCTCCAGAACTATTGGGCCTGAAATTCGCTCCCACCCTGGCCTTTAAGACGGCCAGTTCCCCAGATGGGGCAGCCCAGGCCTGCTGCCTCCCGCCTTGAGACTCAGCTCTGGGGTCACAAAAGGAGACCCCAGAGAGCCATAGGGTTAACCAACCAACCATAAACATTACCTCCTCTGTTGATCTTCAAAGGCTGGGGGAAAGAAAACAAACCACATAAATCTTTATCAGGGCTCCTTACAACTGCCCTGGGAGGCGGCTCCGAGAAGAGCTTGATGGTGACTCTGCACAGAGGATAAAAAATGATTTCAGTTAGCAGCACCGGAGCCAGAAACACATTACTTTCATTTTTCTTTTTTTCCTTTTCTCTTTCCTTCCACCCAGCCCACCCCCCTAAGAATGACTTCTTTTTGTTATTTGCCACCCAGAAGTGCCAGGGTGAGAATCCCCCGTTCTCTACCAACTTCATGATTTCCATTGTAGGTAATTCCCTGGCAAGGCAGAAGAGAGACAACACTTTGGAACAAGAGCTCCCAACTCAGAACAAGAGCTATCGAGTTAGAACAAGAGCTACCATGTGAAGCCAAGGGAGGAGGTAACCACGGCCATCTGAGAGAATAACCAGGGAACTAGCATATGTACTGGGACCATGGCATAGGTTAGGGGGTATAGGGTGGCCACCCCCTGCTGAAAATCTTCCTGTAATACACATTCCCATGAAAGAAAACTCTCCAAACTCTTCCTAAACTGCTGAGCAGACATATAAGGTGGTGTGGGCTGTGTCCAAGAGCACAGGATCCAGCCCTGGCCTCAGACCCCTGCTTTCTAAGGGAACTTGACCAAGTCATCCACCCTCTGCAGGCCTCACTCCCATCATGATAATAACGGGAGGTAACATTTATAAGCCATCTAGGAATTCCAGCTTTCCAGCTTAGTACACTGATAAATACCTTGCCTTCACTTTTAATCATGTAACCCTCACCATAGCTCTCTAAGATTTTACAGATCCCATTCTACAGATGAGGAAACTAAGACCCAGGGAGTGAGGTCATTCATCCGAGGTCACACGGAAACAGGGATAATAGCACTTACCTCATAGAGCAGCGAGGAGTGAATGAGATAATGTCTGTAACGTGCTTAGCATGTTCCTGGCACTGTGTGAGCTCCCATTCAGAGAGCTCTCCCGCCTCTGGATGTCATCCCTGAACCCCTGACCCTCGTCCTGTCCCAACCCCCCCCCCACCAGGTCTCTCTTCCCAAGCCCTTTTCAGCCACCTCAGCCCAGGAGCCCCTCGATGGTGGAGATGTGTGCCTGGCACACAGTAGGGGCAGAGTAAGTGTCAAAACCATGAATGAAATGACACAAGCAAATGCCTAATTAGTAGGCAGCTTATTAAAAACAAAGTAGAAATAAATACTACTAATAAAGGGACTTGTTCTAAGGATGGCGAAAGATCTAAAATTTCCTGGAGGAGTTTGTGTGCTAATGGAAAAATGTACAAAAGGGAACCAGGAACAAAGTCATCCTCTTTTTTTAAATAGCAACTTTCACCACCGTCTAAGGGCTTCACAGACTTCCCCAGAATGCCCATGAATCACAGGAAGAGAACCCAAGAGTCCTGAGTCCCAGCCATTCTGACTAACTTCAGCTAACAGCCTCCAGCCCCCATGGAAGGCAGGCTGGTATGGAAACCACACCTGCATGGGCCCCCACACACATGCACACGCAGCAGCCTGACCCCCACGAGTCACCCTCTCAGCATTGTCTGAATACCTCCTCCAAAACAAGACACAAAATGTCCTAAAGACCACAAGACACTGACTGAAGAAAATGGACAGTGTAGTTGTTGAGCCAGGGCTACAGGAAGCAGGGGCTGCGGAAATGAGCAAGTTGACTGCTATGGTCAGCGTACTAGCTACTGTTTTCTCCATATTCCCCCAAAGACATACAGAATTCCCAGGGAGGCAAGTGTAATTTGAAGAAACACGGTCATTCATTCAACAAATGTTTATTTTGCCTCTACTATGTGCCAGGCACTGTTCTAGGCAGTGGATAAAACAGTAAACAAGCCAGACAAATCCCCTGCCCTCCTGCAGCTCACCTTCCAGTCCTAGAAATTTAAAAAAAAAAAAAAACAGTGTTCTAATTAGTTTGGGAATGGCAACAAAGTGTAAAACTGAAAGTTAAGCTTGACACACAGCTTCTCAGGGAACAGGGATGCGAAGAAGGTGGGGATTCTACAGAGGAAAGGGAGAGAGTGGCCTTGGCAGAATCCCTGGGAGGGAAGGCCAGGGAGGCTTGTGTGCTTCTCAAAGGCAGGAGTTAAAAAGAAACCTCCAGAAAGTCAGGCCACTTACCTGATGCTCCCCAGTTGCAGCTTAAGCATGTTTCTACCTCAAATTGTATATAAAAATAGCACGCTTACCCCATGACAGTATCAATGTACACAGCTATGATCTAATAAAAAAAAAAAAAAAAAAAGAATGTTTCTACCAATAAAATTTCCTTTGCTTTTGTATCCTGAACCACATCAGCAAGATACAGAAAGAGAAAGCTCATCAGCCAGGACGCCAGAGCAAGCACAGGGGACCCAAACCAGTTACTGACTCCTGCGCATTTGTGGGACAGCCACTCACCTCCTGGTTACCGTGTGACGAGGAACCTAAGTGGAAAGCCCATGAAATATTTGGATTTTATTTTCCTCTTGTCACTATAATAGCACTGACCTTCAAACTCGCCCCCCGAGCCCCACCCCAGTCAGTGTCTCCCCTCTTCAGTTCATCCCGCAGCTTCTGCTACACAGTGGAAGTGGACACTGGTTACTGTCAACTGTTAGGCACTGTCCACACATCACCTCATTTAATTGTCTCCGAGCCCCCTGAAAGGGATGTACAGCTTGTGACTTGCTCAAGATTCCACAACTAGAAAATGGACGCATTGAGATTTGACCCCAAGATTCCATCTACTTAACACCGGGTCACACTCCCCTCACAGGCTCCTGAAAGCACTTGCCTCTCCTGTGCACCATCCCAGCTAAAGAACTTCTGCCAGTCTCAGGGATGGCACCAAGGTGAAGTACGCTCACTCTGGTTGACCAGATGACCCTATCCGCATCTGCCACATCATCTCCCATTTTATTTTTGTTCTTTTTTCCTGTGCCTTCCCCACACTGAGCACCCTTTCTTCAGCCCTCTATCTAAATTTTCAAGGTTGACATCACTGTCCCTCTCTTCCCCAGATCTTTCTCCAGCCTCTCTATGCCTTGTTGGTCTCCATCTTCTCCGAAATGTCTATTTCACATTTATGATCAGCACCACTCTATTTGGCACCCACCTGTTCTCCATTCAACAAGTGATTATCGAGCCCCTGCTCTGTGCCAGATGCAGCATTCAGGCCTGTAGGGAACACAGATGTGGAAAGAGCCACAAGGACCCTCCAGTGTCTAAGAACATGACAAGACGTGTGTGCTGAGGCCAATAATTGACCCACAGCAACATAGCGTCAGGTCCATGAGAGTGAGCCGTGCTGTTGTACAGGTCTGTGTTCAGTGTCCCCAGGTAAGTGCACATATAAGGTGTGCACGCCCACTTGCATCTCAGACCAACTGAGGCAGCAGAAGATGGAATGAAGAGCGTGGACCCTAGAGCTAGAATGAGGGGGCTCAAATCACCACCTGTGTGACTTTGGGTTAGTTACTGAACCTCTCTGCACCTCCCTTATAGGGCGACTGTTCACATATGTGAAGCCCCCACCTAGCTCAGTTCCTGGTACATAAGAAGTGCTTAATGAATGTCTGCTTTTTATCAACTGTAGGCTCATGCCTGTAACCTCAGCACTTTGGAAGACCAAGATGGAAGGATGGTTTGAGCCCAAGGATTTGAGGTTTCAGTGAGCTACGATCGTGATGACCCCACTGCACTCCAGCCAGGGTGATCAAGCAAGACTCTGTCTCAAAAAACAAACAAACAACAACAACAACAAAACCACATTATTTTACTCAAAGGGAAGTTCCTTTGCTCCACTATTTTTTTGTTTGGTTGGTCTGGGGCGGATTTGGTGCAGAGTCATATCCACATACCATTTGGGGGCTTCATCATCTCACCTTTCTGCAGTCCCAACAGAGTTCTTCAGTACTTGGTAGATGAATGGGGGTCTTATTAATTTCGACATAGAGTAGTTGCTTTCCTGCTCTCCAACATTTTAACAGATTGCTATTGTTCCCTGTCTGTGGAGGGGCAAAGGGGAGCCCAACTTTCCAAGGGAAATCAATGCACAAAGCAAGGACTCCAGCTTCTCCTGCCCTCGGACACGGCCCTGCCAGCTGCCGTGCGTCCCTCCTTCACGCGGGCAGCCCCTCCAGTTTATGCCTCCCAGTGGGACAGTAATTTTCAGTTCAGGCCAAAAGGCTTTGTTTAAATGTGACGCTTATGTGGTAATAGAGCGTATTGCAGGGGGTGTTTTTTCTGAGGGTCAATGTTGAATTTAGTCTCAAAATAAACAACTTTATCCTCTTCCGTCTTCTCAAAGCAGTGGGTGAGACTAAAAAAAGGAGGAAGAACTAGAGACGGAAGAAAAAAGGAAAAGAAAGAACAGAGAAGGGTCCGTGGGGCTGAGAGAAGGAGAATAGGCATCAGGGTCCCCACAGACGAGACAAATCTACCTCCCGCCTTCCTGAACGGTTTTGCCAATAGCGATGACAACTACTCACTGCAAGGCCACGGGGTGCCCAGAAGTGTGCTGTGTTACTGACATGGTCTCCTTTGGTTTTCATACAAAGCCCCTTACAGTAGACACTGAGCAGGGCACTGAGGATCAGAGAGGTGATGTGGGCTGCCCTAAACTGCACAGCTAGTAAGTCTGCCCAGCTGAGATGAGAACTCTAGTCTCTCTGACTCAGCTGACCATGCCGTCTGCTGTCCCATGGGGCAATGAGTGAGGACTATTCAGTAATAGGGCTAATGGGGGGAGAATCACGTGACCATATCGTCCAAACAAAGGCTGAATACAGAGCTTAACACAGACTGTAACAAAGCCGTGTAATGTCTGATATTGAGTCTGTCCAGAATAAGTAACATAAGTGGCTGCCCTACAGAGCTGAAGTCCAAAGTCAGAGGCAACGGGAGTAGGATGTGATGAAATGTGCCATTCAGAACGTGACTTGAGAGGCTTTGTGCCCATAGCTCAGTGCTTAGAGTGCCAGCCACATACACCGGAGCTGGCGGGTTCAAATTCAGCCTGGGCCTGTGAAACAACAATGACAATCACAACAACAACAAAAACAGCCAGGTGTTGTGGCCGGCACCTGTAGTCCCAGCTACTTGGGAAGCTGAGGCAAGAGAAGCGCTTAAGCCCCAGAGCTGGAGGTTGCTGTGAGCTGTGATGCCACAGCACTCTACCCAGGGTGACATAGTGAGACTCTGTCTCAAGAAAAAAGAATGTGACTCGTGGAAGCATTTCTCACTGGACACTGAGAGGAGGGTCTGAGAGGTAATGGTTACCCTGTAGCAGTGAGTCTAGAACTGGTGAGATGCTGCACCCAGAGACCAAAGGAAGCCTTAAACCTTGCTATCTGCTAAGCAGAGGAAAGAGTGTGTCACAGGAGCCTAAGAGCTATAGATTGTCACAGCCGCCACCCAGGTGCCTCCAAGAAATGGTGCTGGACTCTTAGCACAGAGAGGTCTGTGGATTTTCTAGCACTCCTTTAAGAAAGTTTTTTAAAGGGTTTATGTTTTCTTTCTAGGAACCTAGCTCAAAAGCACTTCTCTGCCAGAAGCACTCTCCAGGAATTCTTGCCTATGAATATCCTTCATTCCCACTTATTTTATGATGGGAGCAACCCCCCCCCCATCTTGAAAGATTGAGTCAAGCAAAATTAGAAATCTGGACTGTCTCTTGAATCTCTCTCCAAAGAGAGGAGAAGAATGATGAGGACAGAGACCTCAGACAAAATTGAACAAGAGGGACACTATGCCTCCCGGACAGGAATTTGGGAAGGACTTTGAAAACCAGTCCTTTGTCACTTCAAGCCTTTGACCTAGCTTGGGGCTCATTAATATTATTCATGTTCCTGCTCATCCCATAGAAGTACTGAAATAAGGAAAAAATAGCAATTCACAGGAAGAATGATGAAGGGTGATGGGGTATATGAGCAGCCAGGAGGCCATGATCATGGCCCCAGGAGTCAAAAGTCAACTCTCCTTAAAGCACGGTAATCCATATTAATACAACAGAGCAGAATAACTCTGAGGGAGCCATTATGAGCCATTATGAAAATAACATTCATTTGCAAAATGAGGAACATACCAAAATGCAAGTTGTTCCAGTTCTTTCAGCTAAATTACCTATTAAGCATGCTAACTTCCTCTCCCAACATTCTGAAATGGTTTGAATGTGCACTTGGGCTGACGGAGGGCATGGATTTTCTAAGATTGTCACAAAGGCGAAGGCTGGAAAAAATGAGGCCTGGATTGTGAGAGAGACATTCAGCCCTGCTGGGGGCTGGTCAGGTGGGCCTGATTGTGCTTTGGAAGGTCTCTGAGGGGGATAAGACTGACACCAAGAGGCAGCTGTGGATCCCAGCTGGCTTGGTGCAACAGCTCATTGGCTGCTTACCTCCAGTGGCTGCTTTTGTAGAACTTGGGGATGGAGTGTAGTGAACATTTGTTGTTTTTGCCTTTCAAGCATTCATTCGTACCCTCTTCTAGTACCAATTTCTTGAATTCCCTTTGGAAACCATCCCTTCCCTATTCTCAGTCCATGAAGTAAGAGCTAAGAATGGTAAGTAACATGCATTAAGCTCTTACCATGTACCAGACTAAGCATAAGCATTTTACATGTATTAATTCATTTAGGCTCAGCACCTGTGGCTCAAGCGGCTAAGGCACCAGCCACATACCCCTAAGGTGGTGGG